>NW_027113760.1:976959-1006401 GCF_000696795.3 Halyomorpha halys | reverse complement strand
ATAACATTTAACATGGTAAAACATATAACATTTAACACATCATGAATACCCCTACTATTGCTACGAAGATGAGACCTAGCTGATATTAAATACCACGTGATTTTTCATCGATATTATAAGATTAATTAAAATTATTTTAGCCTTTTTTGAATTCCTACGCCCTACACATTTCCTTATAATCCGCTCCTACCTCTCTGATAGAACCTTTAAAGTAAATCATAACCTAGCCTACTCATCTCTCTTTTCTCAGTCCGCCGGTGTTCCTCAAGGTACAGTCCTAACAACATACGCTGATGACACATGTATACTGTCTGTAAACAACGACCCAACTAATGATTAGTAGATTCCGATTGCTACAACACAAACTTGACAACGCTCTTAACTTCCCATTCGCTACAAAAAATTAGTATACGCTGCGATAATCAGACCAATTTGGACATAAACTGGAACTGAGCTCTAGGGCTCTACCAAACCATCAAATTCCTCCCGGATCCAATCCTTGCAATCCAAAATCCTACATAAAATCCTTGATGCTCCTTATTACGTTACAAATAATCTCATTCACCCTTTAAGACCCTAACATCCCATTCATTGCAGCTTTGGTCCAAAACAGATATGTGTCTTTTCATTCCAAACTCCTTACCCATCCTAACCTATTAATTATTTCATCCTTAACAATCCCTGATTATCCTCCGAGGCGTCTGAAAAGAAGATGGCCATGGGACTTAAAATTTAAATTTATGCTTGGGCACCAATGGGTGGTTCCTTCCCAAGATTTTCAAGTGTATATGAAACATACAGCATATTTACTTATAGTATTTATTATTTTTACAGTTGTAAATAACATTGAATAAATAAATAAGAAAAAGCCTTTTTTGAAAAAAAAAAATAGAATAAAGTTGTAATTCCAGTCACTCAATTTTTTTTATTTTGCCAGACTTTGTTATTTGGACTCAGGGTACCGCAAAACGCGTATTTCCGTCAAAAACTTGAATTCGAAATTTTCCACGATCGCATTATTTTCTCTTACTATATATTCCATATATAGGATAATTAATGTAAGACTTTTATGGCCTTTAAAAATGAGCTAGCATATAATTGTTTCATTTCTGGCACTAGGATTCGATTAATTCCTTCAAATATTAAATAAATAGTCTTTGTATATACCGCTTCCCAAATGACCAATTGTGGTCTTAGTCCAATCCCTGATAATATAAGCTTAATTAAAAGGTTCATATAATTCTCTATTCTATATCTTAATCTAGAAATCTTCATCATTTACATAACTGAAAATTATCCTCTTGCTTGATTTTTCAAGAACAAATTAAAGATATATCTTTTGAATTGTGGTTCAAATAAATTATTATTATCGGAATATATTAAATTATATTCTACTGTTTTACGTTTATTGTTTTTCCACTGTAATCAGATGCACGATTTCCTGTTATATTGTGTTTCTTTATAAGAAGATTATCAATGGGCCTGGCCATTCTACTGGGACAACAGTTAATATATACCATGAAATCGGGTATTACTAGGCTAAATTGTAGGATAAGAATCAGCGGTCTGAATTAGAGAGCAATTAGGTGATAAGACAGGAGCAGACCAACGCAAAGCCTGAGCCAGGACTTGTGTAATGCTAATGGGCTCCATATTGCCATGCTTATCATTATGGTAATCTGCTAAATCTGCATCCGCCATGTTAATGCCTGCCCTATTATCATTATTTTATCTTTCTATGTTATTTTCTTTCTTTGAACAAAGCATTACTTTCACGTCCATGCATCCAGTCCTATGGTATATATACAAATTTAGACATAAATTATCTTTAAAAACTTTCTTCATATAGAGCTCAGGCAGAGATCTTTAATAATGCGATCTATTGACTGATACTTTGTTTTTTTTTTGGAAACCTTGGGGAGATCTTTTTTATAGCATTATAGATTTGCTTAAATTTAAGCCCCAATAGAGCTCTCCAAGTTTAATAATTTCAGACATACTGTTCTTGAAAAACTATAATATTTTCTAAATAACGAGAAATAAATATTTCTTGAATATATTTTACCAAATATCATACAATCACAAATACGAATATCATCACTAGGAAATGATTTTATGGTACATCATAAACTCTATGCTGGTACTCTAGAATGTATTTCATGGTACAACTCAAACAAATGCAAAATTTAAATACAAATTAACTATTTCTGGTTTTATGATGAAATTAATCACATACTTAACTTCTAAATTGTATTTACTCTTGATTCCATCATTTCTCCACCTTAGAATTTGGCTTGAATCAAACCAATATGTGCCTCGAAGTTATACTTTTTTTGAAAATAAAATACAAAAACAAGTGAAAATAATTTTGTAGTATTTTAGATGTTAGTATAAGCTATAATCTTTAAAATAAGAGATCAAATATTATTTTATATATCACTTCAAATCAAATATTATTATTATAGCACAATGGTTGTAAATCTGTGAATTGTTGAAATTCCGCTATTTCCAATATTTCGAAAAAGTTTCAAATTATATTTATAATGAATTTAGTTGGTATTAGTAAAACTCCCAAACTTTTAAAAAAATAGTTGTTCAGGTCTCTACCAATCAGTAAAATAGATCGATTATGCCAAAATATATAGTTGACTACAAACAGACAGACACGGTACTTTGTTCATTGACATTAAAAAAAGTAAAATACTATTGAAAATTTTCTATTCTGAAATAAGATTAAAAATTGTATGGTCATTTTAAATGAAACAATTATATTATTATGCGATAAAGAAATCCGTTGTGAATAATTAAAGGCAAGGGGTACTTTATTTATGTACGTTCCTAAGGAAGGCTATGAGGTTAACTTTACAGGTCCCTTTATTCCGTTACTTAATTCACATTTTATAAACGTCCTTTAAAATTTTCTGTCCTTAACAAAGAATTATGGTTCAAATAAAGGAGTGTTATATGTATAATTATCTCAAAACCAACTAAAATTACTAACGGAAGAGTGTGAAAAATTTAATAATTTTTAAAATTCTAATAATTATCTAATATCTAATATTAATATTTTGCTCAGTTCATTAATGTTTCTGTAAATTTAGTTAATCTAATTAGTATAAAAATTATTTTAAAATAAAACATAATGTTAAAATAATAATTTCCAGAGTCAACAAAAATTTGTGGAATGAGATGAGTAGCACAGGTTATAGTTTTTTTTCTTCTATCAGATAACCTATTTCTCATTCATTGAAAACATTATTTATATAAAAAATTAGCGAAGTTTTATTATAAACAAGCTCAGGAGTGAAGGAATTCGACGAATGGGGTATAAAAAAAAAGGAAGTGTTTCATAAAGAAATGACCAATCTTGATTTTGATTCTAAAATTCTTACTGGAACTTTTTTAAAAGTTGTTAAAAACAATGAGAGGTTTCAAAACTCAAGCGGTGGTAATTCGTTTTAACTAAAGTTGGTTCATGTGTTATAAAGCCCAAAAATGAACCATTTTTTAGACAGTACACGTATTGGGCACAGATCAAATCTAATTCCAACGCTAGTAATCATGGTTTCTATAGGATACTCATCACAGTTTCCTTCTTTCAATACACTACTAAATATGAATACTTCTCAAAGAAAATGAGTATTGGGCAGATCCTGCTTTTTTGTGCATCAAACCAGTAGTATTCAAACTATAATTTGATGCAACCTAAATAATACTGGGTTAAGATTTGGTTTAATGAGTTACAGTTTCCCCCTTCCAAACATAATAACGAATTTTTTGGTGGAGCTTGGTCCATAGCTATCGAATGAAATAATATTAACATCATTAAGTAAAATGTTAAGCTATCCCACCAATAAATATGGTGAATTAATTTTTACTTACTTCTTTGATAATTTTATCGGACTAGCCGATTCCGAAAAATAGGGTAAATAAAGTGTTCAGTAATTTATATTTAGAACAATTTTAGCACAAATATAACAAAATAATCAATTTATGCCCATTTCCGAATATGCAAGATTTCTTTTAGCAGACGGCACAACCAATTTCTAATTTTCATGTCTCAATTTCCGTTGGTTCTCTCGAACGATTCGTAGCGCGCCACATTTATTCATGATTGAATGAAATGAATGAAACATTTCTAATGCGAGAATCATCGCAGAGGATAACTAGTTGTGTAATTATTAGGGTCGTCTGTAGCTCAGGTGGTTTGGGACAGATCTTACCAATATGAGATCTGCGGTCGGCACCGGTTTGAATCCGGCCTGGGGATGATGACTTTTTTACAATGACTGGCAGTCACACAAAATTAAATACCCACCATGGTGAGAATAGGTTGGTCACCTGTAGATAACCTCCCCTATCTCCCTCCGTATGACAGAAATGACTAAGGTTTAAGAGAAAAAGGTTTAAAAAAATAGTATAATTATTTCACATTACTACTACTCAAACCAGTAGATTGATCAGGCTTTCTTTCGGCTATCCCGCATTACTGAACTGTCTTGAAAGAATGGTATCACAAAGCGCCTTTTAACAGTATAGTTGAGGAGCATTGGATCTAAGCTAAATTTTTGGTATTTTATGTTTCTAAAGCTATAAAAAAATAACAAAATTATAAAATGATTAATGAAATAAGCATTCTATTATTATATATAAATGCATATTTCGAAGCAATTGCTCGAATTTGTTCATCTTGAGGAATCTCTGCCCAAAATTGTATTTTTTTTAAACTTTCAAATTTGCCTGCGATTCATGAAAAATCCAAAAAGATAATGTCTGCATGCTAACTAAATATCTTGTCAAATGGTTTATGATATGAACTCAATTATTCACACCTCGACCACTATATCTTAGATTAGTTTGGACCGGTAATTTCTGTGACCTGTGGGAAATGGACACAAACCGAAATTCCTCTGTTTTAAAACGAGTAGACACTCACTGTAATAAAGTTCAGTTTTAAGCTCGAACTACGTTTATTAAAAAATAATGATTGGATTCTCGGGATCGTTATTTGAGCATGGATTTTTATTGGAAATGCTAAAATCCTGAAAATCTTTTTACTATTGAAAATATAAGAAATAGGTTTGTAATTTGCCGATGAAAAAAAAAATTTAAATTAATCTTGAATTAAAAAATTCCAAACCCAATGTTTGTAGTTTAAGGCTAGAATTTAATATTTAAAATAATCCTTCCTATATAGTACTTTAGTTATTTTTTCAAAATCTTAAAAAATATGGTAGTTATGAAAAGTTTAAAACTTAATTTTCCTGACTTTATTGTAGGAATTAAAATACATTAAATACAATAAGCTATTGACCATCAAGATTTTTATTGATAATTAAGTAATTAAGATAGTTAAGTAATTTAGTTTATTGTTTATTTTTGCACAAATGTGGTAAGTACTTTGCGTTCTATGTTGTTTCAAACCTTAGGTAAGCTTTCTGTGTATATGTTAATATGATAATGTTGATTTTTGCAGGATTTAGATATTTTATGCACAATTATAATTTTGGTTTTTACTGCGGAATTTTTGGTATTTTACTGCAACTTTTTTTTTAGTTATAACCATAGAAATCTTACAACCAATCATATTTTTTCCATATTTCTAAACAGGTATTAGGTGTGTAAGGAAATACAAATTCACGTGCCCAGGATAAAAATAGATTTAACTTATTATTAAATAAAAGCCATCAATTTCTAGCTAATTTAAAGGTATTTTTGCAAATAAAAAAATACTAACTTTTAAATGAAACTAGAATCGAATAGCTTAAAATAGTTTATTCACTGTTATAGTAGGAATATAGATATTAAAAATGCATGTGAAATGTAATGAATTAGATTATGAACTGTATTATGTGAATTATATATAAATAGAAGTCAGAATTATACAGGAGACGTCGGTTTCCCCTGAGAATCGCGTGTGAAAACGGAATAGGAGAATTGGATTCTAGACAATGATCCGATAACTCGTACATTTGTACGGTTTCTCAGCCTCAATTTACCTGTATTACAACACCTTTTATTTTTAGGAGTTTTTACTGTTTCATATGATGCCATTCGTATCATTGTTAATAAATGACTTTTTTTTCATGCTTAAAATAATTGTTTAAAAAGAAAACTGATGCCGGACTCTCTAAAATTACAGAAATACTCTTGTTGCATAATATATGTGCAATAGTGCTGTCACATTTTATTCCGTATAGCCTGTATAATTGAATCCTGTTGCATTTTTAAATCTAATGGTCTGGTATTGTTCAATTCTCTGTTAGTATGTCATGAATATTTTTATGGTCTTAACTGCTAAAGCTTAAGAATAAAAAAAAGATTGATAAAAGCTTGGCAAAATATGATATAGAGCCAGGATTTAGTAAAACCTATTCATAGAGCAAAAAAGATCTTATCTTAAGATTATGGATAATGGAATAAAAGATTTTTAACATTTCATCATCAGTTGATAAAAGCTAATCTTCATCATAATATTCATTTCCTGAATATAATTTTTAGTTAGGGCTGACTTGTTGAGATGGAATTTAGAAATGTGTGAGCAAGTGACTCAGGTCTAAAAAAAATACTTATAGTGCAGTCCAATCCGGTGTTGATTTTGTTGAAGACACCTATAAAATAAATAAAGCCTCAGTTCGCACTACCTCCAGATTCTGAACTGCCTGAGGGCTCTCTTCCACTCTATGGGCACTTCAGACCTAATGTACCCTTCACTGACACCCCAAGAGCTCAGCAGGCGGTAAAGATGGCCATACTTAGAGTCAAGTACGCGCTTTCCACCAACAGGAATAAAGTGGTTGTTCCATCTCTCCAGAAAGTTCTTCCTAATGTTCAATAACCAATTGCAGCTCGTAATGCGGTAGGCATATATATTTTTCCAAGTGCTCAGAATTCTTCAAATGGAGTAAACCGCAGGTCCTGGAAGTTCCTATGATGAAAGCCAGTTCAACATAAAAACATCACATAGCACCTCTTTGCTAGTTGGTTTAGTTTTAGTCAAGTTTGTTATGACTGGAAATTAATCCACCAGTTCAATCCCTTAAAGCTTATTAACCTAAATTTTCAAGTACTTAGATTTAATTTAATGAACTTAAATAAATTTTGAGGTCAAAATTATTTCAGTGATTAATTGGCAATTAAACAGATCGATTGTGCAAACATTAAGTAGTTCAAGTCGGTTATTTCTGTTTTAAAATCATAATTATAGGCACAGTTTAAAAATTTATAAAGTATTTATACTTTATGTACTGCATTTATTAATCCACACCTATGTTAAAAAGTATGCGATGGGATTTATTGCAGAGTGGGTATCGTTTACTTTTTTTTAATTTTGTTCTTTCAGCTGAAGGAATTAACGAAATAATTATTCTGGTAATGAATATGAGAAATTTTTTTTAATTATTTATTTATTGTAATTTTCAACTGTACAAAATAATACAACAGGTAAATATGTAGTATGTTTCATATACATTTGAAAATCTTGGGAAGGAACCACTCATTGGTGGTACTTCAAATATTAATTTAAATTAGAAGGTCCCGTGGCCATCTTCTTTTCAGACGCCTCGGAGGATTATCAGGGATTGTTAAGGATGAAAGATTAAGAATTAATGGGTTAGGATGATTAAGGAGTTTGGAATGAAAAAACGCATATCTGTTTTGGGTAAAATCTGCAACGAATGGGATATGAGGAATATTGAACTGCAACTTTTGTATGATTTCTATGTTTTGTTTGTTGTTAGATGACTAGTTTTAAGTGTTTTTTTTTATTTTGTCTCTATTATTTTTCAAGTTGTTATTTGCTCTCTTCTAAAATGATTTTGTCATATTTATCCTTAGTTTTAAATAATCAAATTATAAACAATTTGGCATTGCCTTATTCCGAAGAAACCGCATTCAGGTATTTTTAAATTCTAGCCCAAATATAGTAAAAAAAAAAAACACGAAAATATTTGTTGTGGACTTCAATGCAGCAATGAAGGAATCTGCATACCCTAACAGGGTGGACTTGATTACATTCACTACGGACGAAATGGACTATTCTCTCTAATCCAGATAAAATCAATAAATATTAATTATCGAAACAAACTTAACAAACAATAAACCTAAGGATTGTATATTATCATTTCTATTATTTATTTATTTTTTTGTTATTTTCTATGTTTACTGTTAATCGTCATTTTATGATTGCGCAAGTAATTCTCCAATAAATCGACACTAAAAAAAAGTTTCTGCAACGAAAGAAAGAACAAAAATAAACATTTTTTTTTATCATTATGTTTGAATAATTAATTTTTTTCTGACCAGACAAAAATATTTCAATCTTAGTCTACAAATCAAATCCAATTTGATATATCACCTAATTTTCCATTTTTTGAACCCATTTTCTATTCGTATTAAAATTAAACGTTATAAACATTAAACAGCCTCATCTAATCTTCAAACACACCTTACCCAGACTGAGCAGGACCTGTAATCTCTGAATATAAAACATATTACTAATTTATAAGATTATTCTCAGAGCTGTAACTTGAACTTTGGGGAACGGCTAAACCTTCGAACATCAAACGTATCCAGTCATTTCAATCCAAAATCCTCAAAACCATAGTCAATGCATCCTATTACGTTTCTAATAGAACACTATAGATGAACAGAACACCTTCATATCCCTTTTGACCTTGACCTCATATCAACCAAATTCTCAAAAGTTCATATAAACCTTAATAACCATCCTTAATTCTTTGATTCAATCCTTATCCAGTTCCACCCATCCTTGCAATCTACCTCGAAGGTTGAAACGACAGTTGGAGTTCTGGCAACGGGCAGATGCTCTGCTCATGTAGAGTGATTGCAGCTTCAGCGTCAATTCACTTACTCAGCCTCTACTGGCCCATTGTCAGTGGCGTAGTGAGAGGGCTGCGCTGGGATCTCTAAGAGCCTTCCTTACTCTACCCCTCACATGTGGGGAATAGAGGGGGTTCAGTGATCCTTAGGTCGAAATTGTAAATAATGTATATAATTTATTTTTCTTAGTTTAGAATATAATCATTCCATTTACTTATTTTTCTTCTTATATACATATAGAGATTTATTTATTTTTAATTTATAATTCTGTTATATTTTACTTATTTTTACCTTCTTTTTTTTTTTATGAAAGTGAACAATTATTAATTATCACCATTACCTATTTTCCAAATTTGTGGGAGATCGTAATATAAACAATAAAAAAAGTTTGCTATTTCTAAAAAAAAAAGAATGAACAGTCCTCTGATATTACGGAAAACTTTTAGATAAATCCTTGTTCATTTGATCTGCGAACTATCGTTACCTTCCGCATAATCGAGCCCCAGAACTAAGTGCTACTCAGTTATAAAGTACACGTTTCTTCTCTATTACCAAGAACTGGCACTGTGAGCTTATTTGATCCCCGTTAAGTTCCCAGCTCATTTCTTTTATCGATACTTTGGTTCAGGGCGATAGTAACATAACCGTTACTCCACGTTCCACTTTACCAAAGCCCCTGTTCCTTTCAACCTCACAACAAGGAACTTCGAAAGTACTGCAGTACTTATGCGTTGTAGATAAATTGATCATTTAACCTAGTTTTAATTTTTTTGTTTCCTTTTTTTATTTTCAATTAAGTCTAATTTTTATTTGTGATCAATAGGTTCTGAAGATATAAATTTTTTTTAAACAAAAAATTAACTAAAATTCATATCAAAAACGTATTTGTGAAAAATGTGGTTGCCAGCTTATTATTTAGTATCTTTACTGTATCTCCTTCTACACGATTGAGACATTCGAAGTAAAATTTTAGTGACATTTTTAAGGAATTTTCATCCATTGTCCCTTTACTAGCCATCATAATCCACTCTATATCATGATAATTCTTTAGACAATTTTGAGATTACGGGTAAATATTTCATTATTATGAATTGTTAGTTATATTTTTTACTGTCTGAGTTTCATTTTTAGGATCAGCAGGTTTGTATTTCTCTTTACTATAAGTTTTACACCTTTAATAGAAAATACGTTTTAAAAACTAGAATATGTCGAGTTGACAAGGAGTTGAACATTAATGTAGGTAACAAAACTTATTAATTAATAACAAAAAAAAATTCCATCTGAATTTAAAAAAAAAAAATAATAACCATGCCATGCCTCAAATCTAAAACTTCTCTGTTTCTTTTTCAAATATTTAAGATAGCGGTAAGTAAAAGGAATTTTAATTATATCATATAAGTAGGCAAGAAACTTATAAAAACAGATTAAATGTTTTGAACACCGCAGAAAATTTTAAAATTCTTACTTACAATACTTTCACCATTTTCTTTAGATGGTTTCTACAATCAGTCAAAATGGTTTAGAAATTATTTTTTTTTTTTATTACAACCTTGCCATCTAAAAACCGTAACTTATTTAGAAAATGTTCTTGGAATAAAAATCATTTCAGACAATATATATATATTTTTTTTTAGAACTTCGATAATTCATAATTAAGGGTTTTTCGAGTTACAAAAAACAAATATAAACTTTATTTCTACCTAGAAAAATCTTTTTCAACCTTTTTCACCAGGCCAGTTTGTCTAAATTATTTCAATTTTTTTTACTATTCTATTGTGTAATAATATACTAATATATTCGTTGATTTGTTTGGAGTAACGATAAAAATGTTACCAATCGTATTAAATAAATTAAAACGTACTCAAAATCACAGTAAACAAAAGTCCTTTCTTGTTAAATAGGCCAAACAGTGTGAAATAAAAAGTCTTTTTTATTGTCCTCAAAAATTCTCATACATGAATTCTTTGATGTAGTTAAATGTATGTTAAAAGATGTAGATTAAATTGGTACTCGCTATAGCAGACATTATTCTGAATCTGATTTTTGGAATTGCAATTGTTGGAATGAAAATATATATTTAGTTACTACTTGAAGAAGAGGAGTTGAGAGGAAGGGCCCGAAGGGCGTAGGGGCGAGATATCGACCCCAACCAGCTCCTGCTACTGGCCCTTAGCGTCACACTATAGTCTTTGTCTTTCATCTCCTTCAAATATATCTTCTTACCTCATCCTCTTGCTACATTCGTATATAAATACATTTATATTAAATAATGTCTTAATATATTTAAAAAAATAAATGAATTAATAGGAACACTAATTTTAAGTATCCGAAGAAATCAGTCTAATCGAAACATTTAGAATTAATTTCGAGTTTTAAATATTAATAACTTAAGTACTTACTATCTGTTAGAGTACATTTAATCAGTATTTTTTTGTATTGTTTATGCTTAATGTTATGTTAAAAGTCAATCCATTCCTTTCAGTCAATATTGTGATAATTATAATATATTACTTCGATATAGAATGTATATATTTATACATACTTATATATTTTGATTCAATACTTATGTTCTGAATATCATGTTGATGGTTTCATTCCTTTATTTAATTAAAATTAACAAGAGCATAATCATAAGACCATTTTCCATTTTGATTTCTACAGCTAAGCCTTCCCCTGGCTGAGGTTAGATTTTGCTCTATCTACTCCTATCCCCGATTATTGTCCTCAAAGGTTATGTCAGCAATGGCCTCGAAACCTTTTCTAAACTTATGACCACGGTATTCCAGGGCTGTGACCCACTTCTACTCTGAACTACTGAAAATCACTAAATATGTAGCTTGTATTTAAACCTCGCTCATTGATTAGCATTTGCCAAGATCTAATTTAGAAAGTCAATGTTCCAAATTATGTCACAAACATAATTATTCATATGACGTTTTAAAACAATCTTGTAACAGTTTTTAGTAATAACAGAAAAATGTTTTTAATGTTTGATATGTATCATCTGAAATAAAAAAAAAAGTTTCATAGTTGAAATAAAATGGATTTCACCAAAACGTTTAGGAAGAAGAAAGATTAGGAACGTTTAACATTAATCTGTCCTTGTAGTGCAAATAATCTATAGTATTTTTACTAATCATTTCAAGGCTATTTTGATTTATTTTTGTGCATTGGATCAAATGAATTTTAAATGTGAGTCAGAATATTATTAGAGATTGAGATTAGTCCTGCATGATATAGATATTTTATCCTATCCAATTGCTATAATAACAATAATCTCTTAGTAAGAATTTTTTTTTTAAATTAAATTTTCAAAATACCATACGCCGGTAATATTAATAGTCATGAAATATGCCACCGAGAGTATCTCAACATTACCACAGCCGCAAGGATATTCCTTCCCATCCCAGTTTCTTCTTCCACAGGAGAAAGGAGGTTCAGCAAGCCGAAGTTAATAAAAAAATATTTCAGGAGCATCATTATTTAAAAAAGTGGTTAACAAATCTCGGTATAATCAGTATTCTGTACAAACATGTTTCCATATAGAAATAGTGAAAGAAGATATGACTAAAATTGACCTACTGGCAAAAATCCTGGTTTCATCCCTATATTTCCCAGGAATATTGTTTTGATTCGAGTTATTTTGAATAAAATTGTGGTTTATTTCCTAATATAGCAAATTTTATGTATCTGGTCTCGTATGATGGAATTTTAGTTCAAATTGCCTAGACCAGATTATGTTGGTTGTTTAGCGTGTTTCTATTAGAGGTGTATCATAATAATTATGATGTCATTGCCATAAGTTGCTGTTAAAGTATCTAGCTCTAGCACATAAAACAGTTCAGTGTTCGTCAGGAAAAATTATGTCTGCATTTTTTTTTCTCTGTTAGAATACAGAATTTTATAATTCATTAAATTTCTATGAACCTACTGAAATATGAATGGGGTGAAAAAAATGATAATATCAAATCTGATAGTGTTAATGAAATGTTTGGAGAGTCTGATTATAATAAGTTTAGTAATTACGTTAACACTTCATTAGTCCAGGAGGAGGAAAGTGCCACTGTGAATATGTGTGTGAATGGAGTCATCTGGACTAGAAAACTTCCAGTAACTTACTTGCCAACGTTCGCCTACATTACCCAGTTATCAGTGTTACATTTGACTTAAAATAAACAAACGCCTAAGCTTTTAAATTAAGTGGGTTCTAACCAAATTGTGTAAAAAAATAAATTTAATACTACTTTACAATCAAATGGGTAAGTGGTTTACAAGAATTAATGAACTATTTACAAATGAAGATTTTGAATATTCAATATATATTTTTTAATCCTTGATTTTTAAGTATTTTTATCGATTATATTTTATTAACCCCTTTAATAGAGACAAATTTCCAATAAATTTAAACATATTCACTTAAAAATATATTGAAGTCATGGAAATTAAATTTCTAAGACAATTGCCAGGAATGAACTCGTAAAACTTGAACGACTAATGAAGACTTCAGTGGCTAGACGTGTAAGCCCAATTATATCAGAATACGTTTTTGGGTCGAGCTTTATACATAATACTCCATAACTAGAATAATTGAAGTCCCTGGTAAGTCACTTTTCGTTTTTTGCCTCAAATATTTGTATATACTCTGTCTTGATATCTTGTTTAAATTTCCTGTTTATGTATTCTAACTGTGTCAGAAATCATATGACTACGTAGATCTTTTATGTGTTGTCTCCACGCGATCCTTCTATCAAATGTCAGCTCGAGGCGTCCATCATATTTTTTTTATTGGATGTTAGCCCGTAATTTTTGTGTCATGATGGACTGAGAAAGCTGTCTCGTGCTATAATGTAATATGATGTATTGCAATTTTTCTCTTTTCTTAAAATTCATCCCATGTTCGCTTTCTAAGTAATGAATATAGAAAAGCCTTATATCCATGAAAAAATGAAATAAATTTATGTCCTCAGAATAGATAATGTTCACTCGAATTTTATGTCTTAGATATAAAGGGACAAATTTGATTCTGGATCTGTCTGTCTACAGTTAACTTTATGTTCAGACATAATCGAAGACATTTAGTCCGGTGTGACTCAAATTTAATCCTGTTCTATCCACTACTTTTGTTTGATAATGCGCAAAAGTATTTTTCTAGAAACCCATTTCAAAAACGGATACTCTTTTTAAATTTATTCTCAACTGACTAAATAATTTATCAAAAAATTAAAATAATAAAATTTATTTTGAAACCCTGAAATATAGGAGGTTATTGACTTAGTCACTATAGTCGAAATGGTGGGGAAGGGATAGGGCTTCAGGGCTTTTATTTCATTTCACAACAATAATCCAAGGATCCATTTACCTATATATGGTTGAGATATAACGAAAAGCAGTGCACAAAACCAAGACTTATAACAAATGTGGGTCGGTATGCTTCTTAAGGAGAGAATCACTCCAAAAAAAAAACCACCATTTCTTTTAAAGCATTTGATCGTAACGAGTAAATCAGTATTTAAAAAAAAAAACTTAAATCGAGGTAACCAGTGACGCAATGAGAGGGCTGCGTTAATATCTCGAAAAGCCCGGCTCTACCTCTCTTCCATGGGAGATAGAGTGGGCTTCTATTTCTTCAGCTTCTAGCTTATTTCTTCATGTACATAGTTTGATTACGTTTTTTTTATTTATCTTTCTGTTTATACACATATAGAAATTTTACTTATTTATATCATTTTTTAAATATATATTTTTTTAAGAATGTGGTCATCTACTTATTGTACAAAATTGTAGCAGATTGTAATATATATCAATAAATAAATTTTGAATTTGGACTAGACCGAAGTACATTAAAATTCTCGCCAAAATGAGGAACGGGTTGCGAAATAAAAGTTCTTGGAAAAATTATCGATCAAGCTTATAAACAACAATATCACCACTACGTTAGTAGGTTAATATTGCATATTTAGAATTGTTAGTGGTTTCAGGGATATTTAAATTGTCTGATGTAATTTAATTCACACAGGATTATGATTTTTAAAAAAACCTGTACCTAAGACAAAGACTATAGATTTAGCTTCTTACAAGATATTAAAAATTCTGACGTATAAACGAGTTGAGCACTTGCACTTATTCATCGAAATGCAATTATGGCAATATTGTAGGTTACTGGGTCAGTCTGGCATCAAAGGAAATGAAACAAGATCAATGAAGGAATCGTAGTAATAGCTTCGTTGTTCAATAAGTTCTATCATGAGAGGAAAGGAATTCTAGAAATTACTGCACATTTAGTTTGGACTAAAGTTCAATCAATGAGGAATATTGATACTTACTGCCCAAACGAACTAATCCGTAACTATTAAGGAACGATGTATCCATGCAACTCAGTATCCATGTATACAAGCCGAAAGACATGCCACACTAGATCCTCCAACATATTACTATATACCTAATGTACAGGTAGACTCAATGTATCTTTTGTAGAGTAAATTTGACGTTGTTGTTCATCCATAAACAATTTTATACTTATGGATACAAATGATAAAGTAGGCCAAAATAAAAAAAAAGTAACAGATTTAAAAAACAAAAATAAATAAAAAATTTAAAATTGCAGATTAAATTATAATGTTTTGATCAAGAATATCAATTTCGACATCTTATTTCTGCACTATTTCGGAAAATAGTGGAAAATAACAAAATAAGACGGGTAGGCATCTTTCAGTAGTTTTCGCCCTTATCAAGCACAATGCAGTGAAGACCTATCAGATTAGAATTTCAACCACCATTAGTAGGTAGTGTTTATCGTCCTTTATTGCTCCGCACTTAGTTATTAGATAGAATTAATTTTATTAAGGTTTGAAACATGATTAACAGTAAATTTGATTTAAAAATATTGTAAATGAAAAATCTATCTTTCATCACGGCGTATTATGAAACAATAAGTCAAAGAATTCATTCAAGTTAGGTTGAGGAACGAGAGTCGGCCTAAAGCTGTCAGACCCACTTTTTTCATGTTGGCTACTGTAATGACGAGTAAGCATATTAGAACAAGAGAGGCGATGCCGAAATTGATAATATTGTTGAAAATATTGGAATTTAATCTGCAGTTTAAGTTTTTTCATGTACTTTTGTTTGCTTTATTCTGATACTTTTTATTTATTTATAAAAATTAAATTGCTTCTAGTCAGTTTGAGTTATTGAATTTCAAAATTTATTTCATTTTATAATTTTTAATTATGAGGGGGATAGAGTGGGCTCAGGGATCCTCAGGTCGATTATGTAAATATTGTATATAAGAGTATAAATGTGACTAGAGATAATATTATCTTATCACTATGTTATTTTATTTATTTATTTTTTGAAACACATAGTTTGATTATGTTAATTTTGTTTATCCTTTTGTTTGTATATATTTAAAGATATATTTTAAGAGAGATTTTTTTTCATTTATTTATTTATTCTTATTTTATTTTAGTATGTATGTGATCATTCATCACTATTGCTACTGCCCTATTGCCTACAACTGTGTGGCAGATTGTAATATCTATAAATAAATAAAAAGTAGTATCAAAAACAATTATGAAACTTAACTTTCCTAATTTTTAAATGTTTGTTAATTCACAGCAGAGCAAATGGTTGATAGATTTCCAGTAGCTTCTAGAGCTCAAAAACACTCTAGTTGAAGCCGATGATTATAAAAATGAACTCATAATTCTGATAAGCTTTTCCTTGAAGTGAGAATATTGATAAGAGCTAAGTGGGAAGACGAGAGAGACCAACCTGTGGGCAGCGCAGCGACCTGTCGGAACTGATATCAACAGTTCCTCCTACGGGAAATATATCACATTGTTTGATCCACTCTCCCGCCCTTTCAGATCCTCATTAGTTGTGAGTGCCTTCCTCCACTCCAATAGTTTCGTAAAAGAGATAAAATAAATTGGAAAAAGGAATGACTCCAATAGAACTGAACTTGTAAATGATTCGTTCAGTTTTGTATAGAATTTTTATTCGAAAAATTGTACATTCATTCTGTATATCTCCAGATTCTATTCATTTGAAGGGCATTTTAAAATAAAATAATTCGGTTCCAAATTAATTATATGTTTTTTTCCATAAATGGAAGCTAATTATACGAATAATTTTGTTTACTTTTTTCATTATTTTATGTATAATTATTTCCTAAAATTAAAATAAAGTATAGAGTTAAAATGGTACTCAGTTTTAGTTCCTATTAATGTAAACTATTTGTTAGAAAACAGTCCAAGTGTTGGCCAAGGAAAACAAAAAAAACTATTAATTAATGACCAACATTTCGCCTTCCGTTGAATTGCAATTATATTACTGTGCTTGTTATGAGATAATATTTTTTTAGTTTACTACGTTCCTTTTTTTTTATTGCTATATCTGTTTCTCAATAGAATGCCAAAATAATTACTGAGTTTAATTATTTATATTAATTCAGATTAGTTGAGTCCTTCAAAACAATTATTATTGGACTTCATTTCCAAAGGCATAGCTTGGACTGGTAAACAACCAATTGTTTATTTTCTTAAAATATTATTACCATTGAATACATAATATATTAGGGATCATGATCCAAGAATATAGATGAACAAATTATTTATTTACTTTTAATATACTGAT
This sequence comes from Halyomorpha halys, assembly GCF_000696795.3. NCBI lineage: Eukaryota > Metazoa > Arthropoda > Insecta > Hemiptera > Pentatomidae > Halyomorpha > Halyomorpha halys. The sequence continues at coordinate 988,926 of NW_027113760.1, read as the reverse complement.
GAATAATGAAGACTTTGAGATAGTTTGATAGAACAATATTTAAAAAGCGCCTGAAATTGAAAAATGCGTAAAACCCGCAACACCCGCTCTCCGTCGTAGCCTTACTTATCTGACTTATCAAACATACAATTATAGGAAGAAGGTTGGTCGATGTACGACATGTCACAATCCCACAAGAGGCGATAATAACACAAACAAAGTTCATCTATCCTTCAGATATCAGGAGGTGTAACCTATTGGCCCCCTTTTCTCATTGGCTTCTCGTGGCTCCACCCCCGAAGCATATATTATAAACAGTGGTAAATAAGTTTTTACAGAGAGCCGACTTCCTTGCTGTAAGCCTTTCACATTACTGACAAAACCTGAAGGTCTTTATTAGGCTCGAATCATTCTGTTTACATTACCTCCTCTTAAATGGATCCTGTGTGTTGACTATTGTCAAGAGTTTTTCTGACGATCGAAGAAAACATGGAATAAGAGGAAAAAGAATCTAAATAAATTAGTAGCTCATATTGTTAGTGTTCTATACAAAAGGCGAATTCGACAGATTGTGTATTTTTGAATTTTCTCCTTTTTAGTAGAATAGTCATTTATACTAATTAGTTTAACTATATGAAAAATCATTAGGAATGTGTCAAGTTCTCAAAAATATACAGATACTATAGATTTTTCTTAAATAAAGATTTCTTATTCATGTATTGATCCAATTAAAAAGCAAACTTTCGACAAATCCATATATTTAAACTTTTAAAACATATGAAGTGAATAAATTAAGAGGTTAAATAAGGAAATTTCAGTAACTATTCATCTATTTATAGATCTTTCGATGACGATCAAATAAAGTAGTTTCTATCATGGGTCGAAACTTCAAAAGCGTATTTTATTTATAGTAGGAGTACAACATTGGGTTCTTTGACCAGTCATGAGATCTGAAACCAGCACAGTCTAAAAATATCTTTTCATTTTTTTTCACATTTAACTAAAATTGAAAAAGTGTAATATTAATTTTAATTATGGTCAATCACATGATTTTACTAACACTTTCGTTTAATCCGTATCAGAATGCATTACTAATCAAACATTTTTCTGGGGGGCAAGCATCCAGCAAGTGTCTCTAACTTATTTATTTGTGTTAAGCAACTGCAATGATTTTTATATCCGGCATTGTTACGGTTAAAGATATCAGCTAAGTTTCAAATCATAGTGAGTAAATTTTTAAATGAACGATACAGTAGTTATGATAAACTTGGCCAGAGTAATTTGAGTTCAATCAAAGCATTTTTTCTTAATGAATGAGCATCATTCATACCAATTGTATGTAAAGTAAATATAAAAATAATGAATACTTCACCAACAGGTAGTGGTTACTTGCGACAAAAACATAAAACTTACTGCAAGAGATGATGTGAATCAGGGTAGATTGGTACTTTCCTTTGAGTTTTCCGATTGGAGGATATAGAGAGATGGAAGTTTGGTGACTTTGGTAGGGAGGAAAAGAATAATCCATGAGATTAATTCTCATTTAATTTTAAGGGTTTGTACAATCGACTTGCAATATCAATATTTTATTTAAATATCTTTATTGAAATTAACAACTGTAAATTATATAATATATTGAGTAAATTTGATCTTAGTTAAAATAGAGTGTTACTGGCGTGTAGAGCAACTACCCATTGGTAGCACTCTAATGACATTTTACATTAGCTGGTCTCGTGCCCATCTTCTTTTCAGGCGCCTCGAAGTATTGTCAGGAATGGAAGAGGATGGAAGATTAGAAACTAGGGGGTTTAAGTGGTTAGAGAGATTATAATGTAAGGAGTGATATCTGGTTCGGGCTAGAATGGTTACATAGGGAACATTAAGGTCTTTATGTATGATTTTATTTGTGACAAAGTAAGGAGCATTGGGGATTTTACGAAGGATTTTGGATTGGATACGAGAGGAATTCGAAGGTTTAGTGGATCCCCAAAGCTCAACTCCAAATTTCCAAATTGGCCTTATTACAATCATGTAGATCAGTCTTTTGTTATGTGTTGGAAGTTTAGACCGTTTGTCTAGAAAGTGCTGTAATAGTCGAAATCGACGTGCAGTTTCCTGTCTTTTCAGTTTTGTGTGAGGATTCCAGGTTAATCGTTTGTCCAAATGTAGTCTAAGGTAGCGGATCTGTTCGACAGGGGTAAGAGTAACATTATTAAATCAAACTGCAGATATCAATAATAAAGTAAGTATTTCGCTTTTGATCAAGTTTATTTTTTTTAACTTCAGTTTTCCAATTCAAAAAAATATAATTTTCCGATGCATTCGTAAATGAAAAATATTTTCAAAGATACGATATAAATTGTTTTAATTATTATGTAACTATATTTGAATGACGTAATTAGCATGTTCTTTGCTCCATTCTAAGTAGAAATTACCCATCCATTTCAATAAGAGTATAAACGAAGGTAGTTGAGGGAATATGACAAAATATCTACCTAGGTAGCAACTAATAAAATATCTAAAAATTCATCAAAATTGGCTAAACAGTTTGATCGATTATGCCTGAACACAAACTGGACTACAGACTGACAAACAGGTTCGGAACCAAATTTCTTCTTTAAAATCTAAAACGGTAATTTTGAGAGAACATTAAATATTCCGAGAGCAAAAGTTTATTTTATTTTCTCCATAAATGCTTACTTATCTTTAAGTCAATATACTATCAAGTCAATCAATATACTATTGAAGAAGCAAAAGTAACGATTTTTATCTAACCTAGCACAATGTACCGTCACTTGTTTCATTGTTTTATTATTTTTATTTTACTGAATTAAAATTATTTTAGATTAAAAAACTATATTATATTAGTATATTTTAAAAAAAATATCTTTCATTCACTTTTCTATTTTTCATTCATTAAGAGAAGATAATAATTCATACATTTTCAAAGCTTCAATCTAATAAATCTTTCCGTTTGCCGCTTGAGAGACCCTTTGAAAACGGAAAGCCCCTGGTGACCTCTAGATCCGTCACCCGTTATATCCGCCAAGCTTCTTCCAGGTCATTTATAAAAAGAGAGTTACAAAGACAACCCTGCGCCAGAACATTTTAGGAATTAAAAAATCTCTCTGTATTATTTTAAGCTCCTACGCTTGAGGTTACATCATTACTTTGGTTACTTTTTTTTTTAACCATAGAAAGTAATGATATGAGACCTTCAAATTAATGAGATGGCGTATTAAAGTATTAAATATTTGAAGTATAATATATACATTACATTTTAATGAAAATATTCAATTGGTCTAACATCAATCATTGTACTATTTTATCCTTAATATATGGTGATATATGTGACAACCCCATCAATGAACTATTGTTTTTTATTTTTAAATTTTTATTGTACAATAATGATAAAATGCTGCCACAATCAAGTACTATAAGTAAAATTATACAATATTTTTAAAAAAATGATATACACGATAAACAAAAAATAAGCTAAAATAAAAATACAGCTGACACATTAGCACGTATATATAATATTTACCTTTAGAAAGCAGGGCTCTAAGAGATCCCAATGCTTCCCTTCCAGGCACGTCACTGGTATTAAAAGTCAGTGGAGACTGAGTATGGGCATTAGAATAGATAGTGCCGCATACGCTAAGGACTCGAGTAGATAAGCAGACCAATGCCAGAACTCCTAAAATAAATTTGGGAAAGATCTTGGGGGCACTACCATTTCAACCATCGAGGAGGATTATAGGGATCGTTGGTGTTGGACAGGGATTGTGCTAAGGGATTAGGGTGATGAATTAGGTTCTAGAGAAAATTTAGGATTCTCGATGGAATAGCGTCAAGGACATAGGACATAGTTGATGTTGTGGTGATTTTATTTGTTAAGTAACATGGAGTATTGGATGCTGTTCTAAGGATTTTGCACTGAAAGGATCATACAGGGAGATATCCGCCAAAGTTTAAACCAATTGGTAGGATTATTGTCTTGTCGATCAGTAGTTTGTTTTCAATTGAGAAGGGAGAGTTTCAGTTCAGTAGTCCCAATAACAGGCTGAATCGTTTGTTGAGTTCTTGTACTTTAAGCCAATTAGTCTCTTGTCTAGTAGGAAGTCAAGATAACGTACTATGCCTGAGAAGGGAATAAAGTATCAGGGTTTCAATACATACCTAATCCTGAAACAATAGTAATCATAGACTACAATTACAAACTAAAAATAATACGAGAGAGTGGAATAATAGGTGCGAAATGAAACGCTTAAAGTAAACACAAAGACTGATTTTAATTTTTTTTCTGACCTCCTAGAGAAAATGAAAAACAAACAATTATATATACACAAATGAAAAATGCATGTATATATGTTGGCAAACTAAAACATCTTATTTTGCCAGTGTGGCATTATCAGATAGACTGCCGGGTCCGCTGAAGGCGGTGTCATCGATGATGGCATGAGTCTACCGTGAGCGTACTAGGAATAGGGAGGGGCTATTCTGGCTGGTAGTCTGATTTTATTTAGTTCAGTACCTCTATATATGTATCTCAATCAGCTGATATGACTAGAAAATCACCTAAGGCCCTTTGTCAGCTGACATCTCTTCATATATATATTCTAGCACTTCATTAAAGATTGAAAAAGACAACTTTAATAATATTATTACTATAATATTATATTATTATACTAATATTTAAGAGACTTAAGTTTTTGATTCGGAGTAATCCGATAATAGGCTGGATTTATTATTATATGAACTAGATCCTTCTTGTATCTTGAACACGTTGCAGTTAATTACCAGTATTCTGTTTTATGGTTGGGATGGATGCACCAGTAGTAGGAACTTGAAATTTAAATGTTGTGGGAAACGTTTCATTTTGAACTACATATTCTGAAGGTTTTGGAGGAGAGCGTTGTAAGTGAGAGAGTTAAGGGGTTACGGGGTTACGGGATTAAGGCAGAATTGGGCTGAGATTATTACATGGGTAATTTAATTTCATGTCTCAGTTGCACTGTTATTACCTTAGGATGAATAATGGGTATAGTAAACTGGCCCAAAACATCAAACATTAGTTATTTTGAGGAACACTGAAACGGAAGTAATTATAAGACTCGTATAACTGTAATTGTGTAAAAGTAATTGAAATTACTCTATACAATTACTTATTAATTTTAAGTAATTGCCATTTCAATTGCAATTACTTCTTGACATTTAGTAATAAAAATTAAATTAATTTCACTTATTGAACATATTTCTAATAAACAGTAATCCTTAAAGTTAAAAAAAAAATAAAGGTTCACAGTTTTTTAAAAAATATTGGGCTATTATTTCGCAGTTTGCTGTATAAAGAACCAGACTCACGTTAGAAGCGGGCCGAACAGGTTATGGACCACTGAAGGTGTTAATAGCACTTATCGGGGAGAAGCACTTATTGGAGCTATTATTTAGAAGCGGAGTTAGGAATTGGTGTATGAATAAGAGAGAGGGAAGAAGAGAGGAGGTCGTCTTCAAACTTTATGAAGGGAGTAGCATCCATAAGTGATGACTCGGGAGCTGAGTCATTCTCCCCCGCAGCGGGCATCCTATCTACTCTCTATATCAGTCTCTACACTTTCCCATAGACCCGGCTTACCTTATCTCCGGTCCAGTTCTGCCGTATCAACCCGTTGAGCGGATCAATAACGGAAACGCCAAATATGGAGGGGATCAACGACATATGTTACGGAGCTAATTGTCAACCACTAGTGATTATACCATCGTTTGAAATTAAATCAAATAGTAACATGTAGGTATCTCAAAAAGCGTAATGTAAGTCGAGACAAGTTCTGACTAAAAGTTTCAAAAAGATAGGTTATTGGCAGTTTAATTTTCCAGACGAAAATTTAAATTTTTGTCAATGAATACAAACTATTCCACTCTACAACAAAACCTTGCAAATCATTAGTTAGTTCCTCTTATAATAAAAAAAAATTGAAAATTGCGATGTGGGAGCAAGTACCTCTCATAAAATGTGGTAAGGGCGTAAATTACTTTTGCGCTTAAGAATAGCAAAAAACATTTGAAACGGTAAAAATAAAGGAGATTCAAAATTATTAATATCGATGATTTTTTAAAAATTATTAATATCATTTTTTTTTTAGAATTTTAATACCTACGATTATATATAGTCTAAATTTAATCCCAGGGTGTATAAGTGGAAGCATAATTTAATATGGCAATTTACTAATTTAACTTGATATTGCAATTAATAATTTTACTAAATTAACTTAATATTTTAATTTATTAATTTTTCCAATGTATAAATTCAGTGTAAGTGACCCTAGTGGCCGAAACACTAAAAATAAAATAAATAAATTAGTCAAATTTCACTGCGTTATACAGGTAAAGTCAAGGGAGTAAAAGAATGATACAACGTTACCCAGGAATTTTTTAACAACATTTAGAAACTGATGGGATTTTTTTTTCTTTTATTTTAAAAAAATTGAGCTTTATTCTGAAGAACGTTATATTAAGAGCATAAAAATTGGATGGGATGCGGTGCCACATGAAACTTCTCAAACCACTTTCACGAAAAGTTGAAGGGCTGACTATGGTATAAACCTTAATGACTTCCTAATATTGCGATTATCAGTAAATTATCCATAGCCTAACTCAATATAGAATAATCAATTGTAAAAAAAATGAAAAACAGATTTTATGAATTATTTTCAATCGCTTTAATAATAGCCAACGCAGCAAACTCTAGAAATTAGGAGGCAATATAATATTAAACATTTAAAAGATTAACATGATTCCTACTATTCTAATGGTGGTCCATTTAAAGGTAAGGCACATGCCGAATTTTCTTTTAAATAACAGCACTGCAAGATGACCTAACCTATTATTTTATAACCTTGTTTGATATTTAGGTTATATACAGATCATACTCTATTAATGTCAAAAACCAATACTTTTCAATAACAGGTACAACCAAATCAGTCCCAGACAAATACCTATTACGAATAATCAATTTATATTTGTCTTTCATTTATTCATTTTCATCACACCACCCTCTCTTTAACGTGGGCATTTAATAGGTTGGCCATTCGTCATATTTTCCTACTTTTTCAGAAAATAAATTTGATGTATCACTTTATTACAAATTAAAAATCTTTTTTTACTAAATACGATATATAAGCACATTATGTTATCATTGATTGTATTTCAAAAATAAGTATACTGGTCACAATTATTTCGAACTAACTAAGTATGAAACCTTGCTTAATGAGTACCGAATAACTGTGACGAGTAGGCTTGGGTAGGGTCAAAGATTTTTGAAAATATTTAGAGCGATCTATTATTGAAGAGTTTGCCTGTTGTTAGGAAAACGATAATGCTTTGTTTCCTTAGAAAAGGAACGTGAGTGGCACGTATATAAGGACAATATTGTGCATTTAATGTATTGTGTTATTGTATTAATTCTAAAGGCAATGACGTTTCAACTCCGGCTACAAATGAACACATGCATACACAAAATAAAGGAAGTTGAGACTTGCAAACACTAATGACACCTAGTGAATTAACAGCTACATCACGGCGCTTCTCTAACCTTTTCCGTGAGTTTACTTTATTTAGTAACGTCTTTCAAGTGCGCCCTCCTCCTTCTAATATTTCTGTTCTGAGAGATCCCATGACAAAGAGACTTCTTTGATCCTTCAGAAAAATAAAAAAAAAAAGTTTCTGATGAAAAGGGATATTCAAGGTCAAGGAAAATAAATCTAGAAAATTCGACGGAAAATGAAAGGTAAAAGAGAAAGGTCATAATACATTTTAGCGCCTTTCCGACGAAATGTTTTTAGTGGAATTAAAATTCAAAGATCTTTCGTATTATCTACGTCTTAAAAAATTTGTTTTTTTTAATGTTTAGCAACATCCGTTTGTATTATCGATAGAAATTTGTGGGATATATACATAGTTTTTTTTTAGACACTCTGTGATACATCTTGTGAAAGATAGTTATACCGAGCTTCAGATCTTCCTGCAATGGTTTAATGGTTTATGGTTAGACAAAGAGATACCTCGTCCAGCTTCTTTTTAGGTCTTCTTTGAGTTTTGTTGGGTGGGTGGAACGAGATAATGCCTTGTTTATTTTTCCATATGTATATTTGAAAACTTCTTTCACTCTTGTCTTATGATGGCTTATATTTAAAATGGTTTGAAATAATTTAATGGAAGATCTTGGTTCCTAACCTATCAATCTTTCTATTGCACATTTAAAACAAATAACACATTTTCATAGTTAAGGCTATGGGAGTCGAATCCACAAAAAAGTATTTTATTTTCTAAAAGTATCCTAAATCGAGATAACGCGGAGTAATATTTAATACGTACGCTATATATAGTTTTTACAACCATGTGATCTAAGTTCGAGTAAGTATAGTAGGGAATGAGTTAAATAAAAAAAGTAATGATTTCAGTATTAATAAAATACTGATATTCTGCCTGTGGATCATGGACTGTATACTTAGCCTATACATTTTCCTAACTTTTTCCTACTGCTATATGGCCTTTTCATTATTGTCGTTTTCTATATTTGTGTAAATTACTGATTAATCATCACAGTTGTACCTTTTCTTATTGGATTATATACTGCAAAGTCAACTCCTTGTCTCAGTGATTAATAAAAATGCTACATTTAACTCCCAGACACTGCAAAAGTATTTAAAAAATGATATGACTGATTCAAACTTGAGAGAATGATATTGGATAGTAAAAAATCACATCACATCAGTATTACTTTTCCTCATGAAAAGTGACAACAATCAACATATAGTGGATAGCTGAATGATGATTTTAAATTGAAAAATAAATAGAAAAATATGATGGTGCCTAGTAGATTAATATTTATTTATAATAGGTTCTTAATAGAAATATTATACCTATATAGTTATAATAAGTATTTTATGATAAGTAGTTTATGTTGATTGTTCATATTTATTGTTAAGTATTTTCAACATATAGCATATAAATTTTCTTTGTTGATTATTTAATGTAATTATTTTCTATTGTCTTAAGTTCATAATTAATTAACACTGCTTAGCGGCATTTTTTATTCTAAGAGGAGAAAATGGTTGGAGGTACGGACAGCAGAAAAACAAATAAAGAAAAAATAATTTATTTGTGCCGACGTTTCGACCTGATTTTCAAGTCTTCATCAGGGAATAATCGGCAGAAATTCTTGCTAAACTGTTTAAATTGCTGGAAAATGGAGTTTAATGAAAAAAAAATCCCTATTGATTTTTTCTAAAATTAACATAAACAGTTTAGCCAGAATTTCTGCAAATAACTCCCTGATGAAGACCTGAAAAACAGGTCGAAACGTCGGCACCAATTTACTATATTTCGTTTATGTGTGTTTTTCTGCTAATCGCACCCCTTAGCCATCTTCTCCTCTTATTTATCTACAGTTAACTATCTTCACCTCATTTTTTATTCTAGTATCATTCATACCATCATAAAAAATCACTACTAGTCATCAATACACAGTCACTACTAACTTCAATACACATGGCCTAGCGGAATATATATTTCAGATAACGTAATAATGAACACTATACTTGACAAAAATATTTTCTTTTATTTAAAGAATAAATATAGAGCTAAAATCGTTCAAAGTAATAATTAAATTTAATTTATACAGACAAACTTTATGCTATGCCGTTAGATATTAAATAGAAACAAGGGCATAACGTAATAGGAGCCTGGCTTTATAAAGACCCAGATATTCATACCAAGGTCTGGCCCTATTGTCCTAAGACCAGTCGATATTAGACTCCTGTTTAATACTGTAGGCCGCCAGTGGCTATTTTTAGGGTTACACCCTTCCTCATATACAGCTGTATTAATGCTCCTAATCTAGTTCTTTGCTCTATGTAACTAAACCAAATGAAGAAATAAACAACACTAAGAACTAATTACCATCCTAAAAATGTTTGTGAAATCAAAGTCACAACAGGAAATCTCTTTAGTTCCTTATAGCAACTTTTATCATATTAATCATCTTAGTATATTAGTTATGAAAATTTTAAAAACCTCCATCTTAGTGTTTTTAGAAGCTTTTTCCTTATTCAATTTAGAGAGATCATTCAATGGAACACAAAATGTCTACCACGTGTTATAATGAGCAAAAAAAAAAATGTTTCTATAAAGTTATTTATAATACTTGAACTGACTTTTTGAAGTATAAATCATTCAAATATAGATGGTATGTATATCGCAACTTATCCAAGCATTAAAATAAAAATGTTCCTCTCTTCGGTTTTACACAAAGATACTCCAATGAAGACCAAAAAAAAAGATAAAATTATCTCGGATCTCAGAGACAGTATTATTCGTTATGGTACTTAAATTAGTGGAATAATTTTCGAGTGCTATAATTTATTTTTTCGTACCCTACGCTTGAAATAGATATAAATGATAAACAAATATGTCTGTCAAATGTGTCTATGCATAGCAACAGACATATTTGTTTATCATTTATATCTATTTCAAGCGGAGGGTACGAAAAAAAAATTCGAGTGCTAGAATTGACTCTTCCCGAGTTGTTAAAAATTTATCTTTTTCAGTTGAGTAAAAAATTTAATTATTAAACTAAAATAATTTCTTGTATCCGGATTGAGCACTAGAAAAACTTTGAATTAATAAGAAATAAGTTTGATTTAGACTAATAAAAGAAATTAGAATCAGAGGTTAAGCTGTGGAAAAACTTTAAATCAATAATTAGTACATATTATTCCGGCTAACGATCTTCAATAATTCCTATTCCATTGGTTTTTTCTCATTCACCCTTATATGTTCGATTACCATATTGTCAATTTTTTTTTTATTTAGTTTTTTTCTTACAATAGTTCACAATTCACGCAAAATGCATTCTTCTTCAGTTTAACTCAATTTTTACGACCCATTTTTATGATTCCAACTTAACGTAAAATAACTTGTTATGCGGTGATTACTAATTTATAAATAGATATTTTCATAGTATTTTTCACACAGTAATAGTCCTGATTATTGCCGTTTTATTTCTTTTTGTCAATGGATTAATGTTTAATCTATTCGATCCGAAAATAAACAAGCTCCTCCGTGAAATGTAGGGTTCGCGTGGCAGAGGTGTGATTGCGTGGGTACCTTCTCCCCGTGATATAGCAGGTAATGAAGCAGTAGGCAGAGAGCTAAATTATCTAGTAGAATAAATGTGGGACATGTTCTGTAGGCGTTAGTGTAGTGGCTGTGTGATGGTTGATACAGTGTATAAAGTAGATTCATGATCTCATAATTAAAATAAATTATAACTATATGATCATAAGAAGCATATTTAGTGAGAAAAAATATAGTAATCAAATTGAAAATTATACACACAGGAATAGAAATTTAAAATAAACCAAAATTCAAACACATGAGAATTATTTCATACAGGAATTTAAAAAGAAAATGAATATTATTGACCTCTGATTCTTTTTTCATTAGCCGGGATGAAACCTATTTCCTATCAATTCAAAGATTTTACAGTCCTTAATCCAGGTAAAAGAAATGTTATTAGCTTAATAAATGAATTTCTGACACAAACAAAAAATATAACATTTTCCATTTTTTGTGAATTTAACCAAAACCATCGAAAATTATTCCACTCATTTAAGTACCATAGCGTATAATACTTTCTGTAAGATCAGAGATAAATTTTCGCTAGGGACATTGTCATACAATGGACTTAAGCTCTAATAACATATTATTTCCTGAAACTCTTTACGTTTGTAATGACCCATAATTAACAGTGGATATTATTCATGCGTCGTCAAAAAATTTGTATATAAATCGAGATTTGAAAATAAAGTATTAACACACTAACCAGGTTTATACTGGTAACCATACTTACCTTTTCTTCATAATTTAAAGTAAAACCATTTGTTATAAGTTGAGATCATATTTTTATATTTTCACCTATTATTTTTT
>NW_027113760.1:957140-976909 GCF_000696795.3 Halyomorpha halys | reverse complement strand
TTTGCTTCGTAGATAAAGTTCGTGATTTTTTAAATAATTATTTTTTGTTTTAAAAATTACAGTTTTCAATTGTTTTACAAATATTTCGCATAAGTCCATATTTAGTCTGAATTACCATTATTATTTTTTTTCTATATTAATCAAAATGAAATTTATTTAAGTTTTTAGCTAATTGGTAGATACAAATAGCGTCATAGATTGTTCTAAATTACGTGCCAAGATACCTAAAATAATCAAAATAGTAAGTGTTGTGAAAGTACACAACTTTCATGTAATTTTGAGCTACGTTACATTACCGGAAATACAATGGTTTCTAAAAGTTTCTTTATATTGACAATTAGAATTCAGATCCAACTATATTTTTTTTTACATTTTGTTTTAAAAGTAAACTTTAACAGCACTTAATTCTAAGCTTCATTAAGTTGAAGGAAATTCAATAGTTTTTAGCAGGTACTCTAATTTGATAATCAGGTTTTCTCATTTTATTTTAAAAATGTTAATATATCATCGTGTTAGTTGATCTTATTTGCTATATATAAAATAAAGTAGGAAAACTATGGTGGCTAAATGCCTCGGGGAGTTTGTTAATGACATATCTTACATCTGGAAAAAGTTCAAGTCACGCTATTTATAAATTTGTGACAGGCTTTGGTAAAAGTGGATATCACTATCCATAAAATAATAATCTTCAGAGGATATTTGACAAAATCTTTTGAGCAACATATGTCAGTTAAAACTGAACATCAGAAAACCATTCATAACAGTAAAAAACGCAGTAAAACAATTTGAACTGATATTGGCAACGGACCTATTTAGATGTCCTTTGACCAAACAAGGTCCTGTAAAGATCGATTTAATTGTTAGAAATATTACCATGGGTAACTGTCGTTATCATCCATCAAAATTGTTCTTGGCAAATTATTGAGTAATAAATAAGTTAAATGCCTGCATATCACGTTTCTCGTGCGTCATGTTGAAATTGATCCCTTACATCACCTTAAAGTAGAAAGGGTACAGTGTTTACAGGGGAAAATACATATCTACTGCGTACTGTGTTTATATAGATAGATCTTTAAAATGTTTATTGCTATCAAGTATGCATTTAATAATTCTATGGACAAGGAATTGTTTGAATTGTACAAATCTTTATAACTCAATCTGATTTTATTTTTGAACACTTCAAGATCCACCTCATTTACAATGTATTCGATTAGGATAATGGGGATTAAAGAATTAAAATAAACATTTCAATTATATTTAATTATTCTTTTTAATTAATATAGTATTTTTAACCGAAAAAAAGCTATACTTCTCGTTTCTTTCGAAATTATTTAAAGTCAAAATTTTTCAATTTATTTTAAATTGAATATTTTGTTAAATTTTTTCTATTTTTTTAAATGGTTCCATTTTCCAAATGTTGATATTTAGTCCAGACAGACCTTATTATATTCTTATCAATAAGTGTTTTGTTGTAAGTTGGAAGTTTAGATCGTCTGTCTAGTAAATGTTTCCTTTGTATCAGTCTTGTATGAGGATTCCGAGTTACTAAAAAATTAGTTACTTATCACATAAAACATACTGCGCCTTTAATATTTAGTTATCATTGGTTCATTAATTAATATACATGACAATTTAGTTGTAGTTTTATTTATAACAACCCAGCGCCTTGTAACCCAGCTGTGGTAGGCACGGTGGCTACAAAGGCGCTTTATAATACTCGTCCCGCAAGACAGTCAAGTAGTGAGGTACAATCGAAACCTCGCCCCTACCCTACCAATTGTATCAAGGTTAAAATGCTTTTATTTATTCAAGATTTTTCTAAATTTATCTATTCTTTAATATATCATACTACTAATCAATTTTTATCTTTTTTCACTAGGCTCTAGTATTTCTAAAGCAATATGATGACGAAAAAACAAATTGTTCTAATAATCTGTTAATGAACGAAATATATACATCGCTACGAAATAGAGGCGATTTTAATTCATTTAGTGCAGTATGCATGTTTGGTTAAAATCATGTTTGGATAAATATCTCATGTTTGGATCATCCAAAAAAAGTTGGTACCTTTGTTCTTCCGAATCTGAAAAAGAATCAATTTTTTCTCTTTTGTCACAATTCTTATTGCGCCCCTCTAAAATTTAATACTGTATAAGTCTTCTCTGAAATATAAAAATTTTATTTATAAAGTTTGATATGATTGCATATCTTCTGCTCCAGAACAAAACCTGAATTTGTAATTGGGCAGCACAACACAGATCAAGAATACAACAAAAATTAAAATATTGTAGAACCTCTTGGTTTACTAGAAGGATGGTAACGGCAATTATCAGTTACATCTTGATGAAGACTGTTCTTTTTATAGTATTTTAACAGAACCAAATAAAGACACTTTTTAAATTACTTGTGATATAAACGAACTTTTAAAAAGCCTATACTTTGATTTTAAAAAATATATAGTTTGTTTATTGTTTAACATACTGAATAATATGTCCTAAAATCATTCTTTCTTAGACAAAATGTATCAGCAAAGGTTATTCCTGAAAATACATTATACAAATAAATCAATGTAGGAAACATCACTTTTTTGAATTTTGATATTCTGAAAGGTGTTGATGAAGTGACTTTTAGTGATAGATACTGAAATGTAAAATAAAATAAACTAACTTGGTGGCAACTAACTTATTAAAGTGGGCTTTAAGAACGTACGAACAATAATGCGAATGAGGGAAATGAAGCACTAAGAATAAGAAAGGGTTCATAAGGACGATTACAGCCGGGAAGGTCCCCCTTATACATTATGTAAAGTTTAAAAAATGCAAGGCCAACTCGGCTCAGTAATTTGTGATGTCATGGCACAATTTAGCCTGAGACAAAGGAAGAGCATCAGCGGGTTAGATTACTTCAATAAAAGATGGAACCACCTAGGTCAGTCACGAAAGGCTACGTACATTCGGCCCACATGCTCTAATAATGTATTCCCTTCCCCTAGCCACTGACGTCTTAATGGCCCCCCTCGGCCGACTTTGTTCTTAGCAACCTTGCCCAAGCATTACTTCACTGATTTTATAACTCAGGATATAATTCAACCTGTATCTCACCTTCATTGCAACAATGGTCTTCAACAAAATTATTATTTTTTTTTTTTAAAGACTATAGTAAAGATTTATAACTCTCTTCCAATGAGAGCTTGTACGCGAGCAGAATCCTACAAGATCAATTCACAGCTTTATAAAAAAAATCAAAACCTGAATCTTGGAGTTGTTTCTTTTCCCTATGTATTTGTATAAATATTCCCCCTTCTGTTCGATGAAGAGGTACTTACCCTAATTAGTCTATGAGCCTTGATCTATATCAGCTCGTTATTGAGATGTAGAAGCAGAGATTGGAATTCACCAAAATAAATTCACAAAATTATGATGTTCGGAAAAACGTTAAGATTTATATATATCTCAACAAATATAAGACGTATAGCTTACCTATTAGCACTTAAATAACAGTTAGTTTAATGTACTATAATGTGCTTGATAACGTGCATCTTCTTACGAGCAGCAGCTTCCATACACGCCAAAAGAAAATCACAAAATATTTAGTTATCACAAAAATAGAAAAAAAGTTGCTTTTTGATAAATATAACCTCGAAAACTATTAGTTTACGTACAGGACCTTTTTTTCTAAAAATTAATTCTAGTTTAAAGGATGTTTTATGGTGTTTTATGGCGTTGATGGCAGCCTAAGGATATTGAGCTCAGAATGAAAAATGAGCTTAAATTTTAGGTTTTATGGAATATAAACTTCACTAAGGGACTTTCTTTATTTTTATAAACTTTGCTTCTGGTAGAAAATAATTCTATATTATATTATATATTAAGATTTAAGAATTCAATGTTAGATATACATTGGATGTATATTTGAAAACAATATTCTTTTAAATTATGGTTTTGTTTCCCGACTACATTGTTGTAAAATAATTTATTTGCATAATTAAAGACCTTTATGTTTTTCAATACCTCGAATTGATTGATATTATGCACAGAACCATAAATAAACAATATTGGAACTGAAAATTCTTTTATTTTATTTTATTTATTAAAGTTTTTCGACCACTAGGGCTTTTAAACTGGATTTACAAAGTAGATTACAATTGACGTGTTCACAAAGCTACAATTAAAAAGTGAAAAAGTTACAAATTTACAACTTCAAATTTATATTTACAATTACAATGTACATTATATAAACATCTCGTTTCTAGCCTGGCTTCTCCTTCATTACCTAATAACCCTCCTAGGCGTCTGAAAAGAAGATGCCCTCGAGATCTACTCCTCTAGAAATGTTTTTGAAGTTCTATCAATGGGTAGATTCTCAACATGTTTGTATCATGTCATTATATCACTTACAGCAAATTTACAGCATACAGCAATATATATATATATTTCTACGTTCTACTTACGTATTATTCCACAAGTTTGGCATAACGGTGGAGGACCGCGGGCCATAAGGTGAGGCGCGTATGACCTATTCGAAGGCGCGTCAAAATCAACTCCTCTTTGCTCACATTTCTAGTTGATGATAGTTGATATGATATTGATTAATTTGCTATCGGAAACATTTTCCCACATTTTTCTCTATTCCAAATTAATCCTCTTCTTAATGAGGGCAATGAAATCATTTACAGTCACTTCGTGATATGGAATTCCTTCAGAGATCGCTACTTTTGCTGCCCTATAGGCCAGTTCTTTACCCGCTATTCCGCAGAGTCCAGGGACCCAGGCAAAAACACTGTAATAACGTTTCTGTAGGATGAATGTAATGAGTAATACATGTTTTCGTTTAGTGGGCTAGTTGAAAAAAAAAAATTTCTTAAACTAAGTAGGACAGACAAAGAGTCAGTACAGATGACCAATTTTTGTTTCTTTGGGTAAAAAACAAATCTTTTGTTGATTGCAACCATTTCAGCTTTATAGCTACTATATATCTGTGATAAAGAGAACAGGTACTGGTGATCATTGCACACAATCGAGGCCCCAACACCTAAGTAATGTTTGGAGCCGTCAGTATAAATGAAGTTGGCATCACCTAATTTGTCTTGCAGTCTAAGAAACTCATATTTATATCGATGTATTGGAGTGTTGTTTTTAGGTAGCCTTGAAAGAGGAAAATTCTTTAAATTGAATGAATATATATAGGTTATTGGCTTTCGAACGGCCTGGTAAAAAAATCGAATACTACTTATATAATACTTTCTTGGTCATTCCTTACAAACATATTTATTATGGTTCCTTAGACACCTCAATACATACTTTTTAATGACATTTACTTTATCCCTCATATAGTCTGGGATAAAATTGAACCATTTTCAATCAGGAAGTGTCGCTCAATGTTGTTTTCAACTTGAAAGGGCTCAAAAATAAACTTTTGGTACTTTCTGAAAACAGCCACCTTTTATTCCCCTTACCATGGTTATCAGGGTCATCAATTTGGACTCCCAAATGTATAAAGTTTTCATTAAGATTATAAAAAAAAAAATAGGGTGAACTAACGTTTTTTTATCCTCTTGGGCTCATAGACTAGTTCTAGACTATTTTTTAATAAACAGAAAAAATAAGAATAGACATTGAGTATTAGAAATCAATTTGAAATAAAATCCAGATTGAGTATGGTTCACTAACAATGCACGCAAAAAAAAAAAAAAGAAAATGTATTTCCCTCTTTGAATGGACTATGCCAGGGTATCTAATATTCATAATTTGTTCTGAAATTGAATGCGGTATGCAATGTAACGGTAGATTCAGGAAGTAACTAGTACAACTATTTTAGAACTTTAATAAATATTTTTGTAAGAAATGACCAAGAAAATATTATATAAGCAGGATTTGACTATTTTATCAGGTCTTTCCCTTACCATTAAGTTATACATTGTATTTATTCAATTTATAGAATTTTCAACTCAATGATTCATTAATTGTTTATTTATAGTTTAGTGCAATATATCAGTCAACTAGAGATATTTAAAAACATAAAGGACTTTGATTATCCAAATAAATTATTTTATAAGAATGTAGTTGAGAAATAAAAAAAAAAATTAAATGAATATTACTTTAAAATTATATATTCCATGTAGGCACATTGAATTACTTTAATCGTACTATAGTACATTATAGTATAATAATACACCAAATATAGAGAATCGTTTTCTACCAGAAGCAAAGTTTTTGGAAATAAGATGCGTCCCTTGGCCCCCAAGCAGTAGCAAATCCCCTATAATATACATGGGATTATTCTTTCCCCTTTCTATAGAGCCCCCGTAGGCCATGCTGTTACATGATTTACCTCAAGGAAAGCAATAGGCTTCTACTGACAGCCGCGCAGAGAGCATTTCCATATATGCACTCCCCCACACCATACAAGAAAAAAAATGTTCAGCAACGAGATCGAATGCCTTCCATAGAAAAATAATAATTTATATATAAAAATATTTATTATTCACATTTCACTCGTATGTAAATTATAGTGAAAAATATCACATCACCCTAATATTTTAATTTTGTATTATTATTATTATTATTATTATTATTATTATTGTATATCACATAATCTGTTTTTATTTTACTGATGCATCAGTTTTGTTAAATGTTAAAAAAATTATTTGCAAGGGGAAAAAATATGAAATCCTCTCAGTTTATAAAAATATTACGCTATTGACACAATCATGTTTAGATAATTAGGCTTCACTGTTCATATTAATTAAAAAATAAGAACATTAATGAAAAAAAAAGAAGAGAAATTATCGGAAAAATCATATTTAACTAAAACTAACCTAAATAGCATATTTGCGTATAGAAGAAGATGATACAAATTCTCAAGAACATAGACCTGTGTTATTGACTGAATCAACATGCTGCAAAATGTGATTAATAAGTAGAAAAATTAAAGGACTATTTTATAAAAATATTTGATGTATTATCTTCTTACAGCTGCTTTTATTATTTATGGGAGGGATTGTTTTAAAATTCTATTTACATTAATGGATTATTCGTGGAACGTCTCTTAAAAGAAAGTTTGTCCCTCAACATCTGACTAGGTATTTACCTATTTAATGTAATTTTATGTAATATGTAAATTATATTTTTCAAAACTGTATATATTTCACTGCTTCTCTACGCATACATTTTAGAAAATTAAAATCTGTAATGAAGCACATATTCTTTCTCATTTAAAAACGAGACTAAAAGGTCTAATATAAAAATCATAATATAAAGTAGAAAAATCATTATCTTAATAGAGTGGTCTTGAAATATAAGAGAAATATTTGAACTTCACAAATCCTAATGTTCCAGTATTTTACAAAGTAGAATACTATATGTATATTGAAAATACTATATGTATATTGAAAATGAATCCATAGATTAAACATCTAAATCATAGGTCTAATTTTTGAACTTAAACAAACTCTACAACCTAGATAGAATTGGCCAATATGGAGGAAGATGACAGATTGTAAAACTGGTACAACAGCGAATAACATATACATAAAAGTAGATAACTTGAATGATTTTAAGTTTCATCTAAAAAATTGGAATTAATGTCAATTATTAATATTTTTGAACATATATATGAATACGTCATTCTATTGTCAACTTGACTCATCTGTTTAATTATTTTAGGAGAGAGAGGAAGGAAATTATGGCTGATAAATTTTACAAAAAATTGAAATTCGATAAATGATACTTTATTGCTGTGCAGATATGGTTAAGAATAAAACGATTTCCCACAACTCTTTTCTTCAGAAACTAAATCAAATGATCCAAACCAGAATCGTCCTTGCATCTTCAATCGGAAAGTAAAGGATAAATAAACGGGACGAAGATGGAGGAATCAGTGGATTGGAGTGTCCTTTGTGATTGGAGTGTAATACCAGAAGGAGGGGACAACTTGTTGTTCTATTAATGCCTTATTAAGCTCAAGAGTCCTCTATCCTTGAGGAGAGGGAAAGCCCCTCTTCCTCAATCATCTTGTCTCTTACTTTCATTTTACCTCTCCTCCGTCGTTCCAGTCTTTCTCAGGAGGTCATATATATATATATATATATATTTCCTTCAACAATGTATTTCAACAACATACAGTTGAATTGTAAAACATGGTTATAGTAAACTTAACGTATATTAAATATTTCAACACTTCACCCTCTTCCAGTCCCAGGTGTCCAAGTTCGCTGCATCGTATTGAGTCATTTCTATGCAAGCAATTTATATTAACTTATTCGCAATATCGAAAGCTAATTGAAAACAATTTTTTTTCGTACCCCCTGACGAAATAAGTAGTTGAATACATAAATCTAGGTAGATATATGTATATCTGGTAGTTTGTAATTCTTTAGATTTCCTTGTGGCATTTTATGGTGATGTGCAGGGTCCAGATGGTGAAGTGGAGGCTTATGCCAGTTGACTTATTGGAACGGCGATAGGCTGTTCCGCTGGTTAAGAATAGGACTTTTTTTTAAATTTATTTATTGATATTTACAACTGTATAAAAAATACAATAAGTAAATTTGATCGTAATGACATAATGATATGATACAGGATGTAGAGAAACTACCCAGTAGTAGAACTCTAAAAACAGTTTACAATATAAGGTCACGAGGCCATCTTCTTTTCAGGCGCCTCGGAGGATTGCCAGGAATGGAAGAGGAAGCAAGGTTAGAAACTAGTGGGTTTGGGTGGTTAGGGAGTTTATTATGGAAGGAATAATATCGGGTTCGGGCTAGATCGGTTACATGAGGAACATTTAGGTCTTTATGGATGGTTTTATTAGTTACAAAATAAGGAGCATTGAGGATTTTACGAAGGATTTTGGATTGTAAAGATTGGATACGAGAGGAATTCGAAGGTTTAGTGGAGCCCCAAAGCTTGTAAAGTAGAGGATGGGACCGAAATACTACCTTGAGGAACACCGGCGGATTGAAAATAGAAAGAATAGGTCAAAAATAGTTTGTTTTTTTTCTAACCTCCTTTATTGAAAAAAAAAATATATAGGGTGTTTTTTTAAGCCCGATAGAACTTGAAATTGTAAAAAATAACACAAAAAATTAAATTGTAATCAAAATTTTTTTTTTATTCGAAAGATCAATACGTGACATTAACATTTGAAAATGATTTCGGGCATATGGGCACCGCGGCTGTTCTTGACGAAGCGCATTCTGGACGTCCAATTTTGGGCCACTTTTTCGAGCACTGCTGGCCGTATGTCACGAATAACACGAACAATGCTGGGCTCCAAGGCGTCAATTGTTGCTGGTTTATCAGCATAAACCAGTGACTTCACGTAGCCCCACAGGAAATAATCGAGAGGTGTCAAATCGCACGACCATATGCGGCAATTTTGCTTATTAACAAACCCGTTAAGCCAAAAATGCGCCTCATCGCTGAACACAATTTTACAGAATGCGCTTCGTCAAGAACAGCCGCGGTGCCCATATGCCCGAAATCATTTTCAAATGTTAATGTCACGTATTGATCTTTCGAATAAAAAAAAATTTTGATTACAATTTAATTTTTTGTGTTATTTTTTACAATTTCAAGTTCTATCGGGCTTAAAAAAACACCCTTTATAACAATATTAATACATACCTGAATCTATAAACATGCAACTGGTGGCCTTCCTTTGCCAAATGACATTATAAGGGGTTGGGCTGGGTCCGCTGAAGGCGGAGGTTACAATGTCCAAAAAATAGTTTTGATAAATCATACTTACTTATATAACAGACAATTATAGCGAGTAGGTTGGTCGATGTACTTCATGTCACAATCTCAAAAGTAGAGATCATATAACAAAAAATAACAATTTTTCCCCGCCAGATACGTTCCACTAAGACCCTCAAGGAGCGACGTCCTATGTCACTTTTTTATAAAACAAAAATTTTCTTAAAACAGCAAGAGAAGGCTTTAAGATAGTTAAATATTTGAAAAGCTCCTGAAATTGGAAAACCACTTAATATAGCATTTTGATAAAGCGTGAAGTTAATGTTAAAATTGCACACAAGCAAATGAGATATAAGTATTTTTTTTTTGTATGTCTTTGTGATTTATAAGAAATCATATACAGAAATTGATAGAAAGTGACAAAATCTAAAACTTCCACTGGCACTCAAATTTCAAAATATGCCAACTATTTGGATTTTTCATTTTGGTTTATAGAAGTGATCTTGATGGATCCAGAAACCAGAAAAATCCCGTACTCGACATATTTTGGGAAATTAATTTTGCAAATATACCTCCTCCGCATTTCATCCCTTTACGATAGGTTGTACAACTAAAGTGACGTAAGCATACTTATATAGTTTCACCTAAATCAGTCTACTTATACTAAAACCTTGATGTGAGTGTTCTCGAAGTCTAATTTACTTCAACATGATTTTATTTGGTCGATAAAATAAATTTAAAGCAAATTAAAGTGTTAAAACCTTTTTGCGAAATATTTCATGAGAATTTCCCATCAGTTTTTTTTCCAATAAAGATATTCTACTTAAATAAAAAAAAATCGTTCTTAGTTCTTCAGTTTAAACTAAAATTCCTGAAGTACCAAGGGTACTATTTTAGAAAAATTAAACAATACTTTAAATCCGTTTCACTGATATACTAAAATTTAAAATTAAATAAAGATAGGAATCAGTTGATTTATTTCGTTGGAATATCTTTACACAATCAAAACCTGTAACTTAATAATAGATCGATTATTGAAATTACGCAGAAGAACAGATTATTAAACTACAATTATACAAAAGCGTTGAAGACCCATCACCTAAATTTCAATTGAGGTGGTTGGCAGTTTGCCCGAATGGCACAATTAGAGCTGTGTGACTCTGCTAAAAGTTATTTCACAGAGTCTAAATTTTTTACAAGTATTTTAATAGTTTAATTTTGATTAAATATTACTCTTCTTCACCGAGGACGTCTTCATGATTAATGAAGATGATAATTTATTGAAAACTTTCCTACATGATTGAAAATTGATAAGATATTTTGACCTAAGGTTGTAGGTTAAGTTGACTTATCTATTGACTTCTAGAAATCAAAATTAGTCTCTAGATATTTTAATATTATATAATTAAGTTTTCAGGCCTTCTGTCATAAGCTTAATATTATGTCACAAATCAAGTCATTGGCAAGCAACTCCTTCAGCCTGCCCAGAACGGAGCATAGTATCAATACTTAAGATTTCTGTAAATGATGAATAATTTAAATTATTTGACTTCTATAATTGGATTATGTATTCATATGTATTCATTTTTCTAATCGATTCTAAGGACTTTATTAAAATCTATTTTATAATTGTGATATTGAACAAAATCCAAGATTTTTACCACAAGTAAGTTAACAGACATGTCTCGATATTCCTCATCTCTTTTTAATTTAAAACTACAATTATGTAGAATGATTCTAAACTATAACAAAAAAAAAACTCTTCATCATAACACTGAAACTATAAATTATTTTCGCGAAAGTAAAACCAAAGAGGATTGTACGATAATTCTCAATGAATTACTAATATGGTTTAAAACGCATTTTGAAGAAAGTCATTATTTAATAATTTTATTGAGTTCATTTACTTTTAATAAAAATTCTAACCTAAATTAAGAATGCAACAGTACAAATCAATTACTAATTGTTTAATTGAATCAAAAATGAGTCATAATATAAAGTTAAAATCTTTGAAACAAATGTTTACAAAAGTTAGATACATAGAAGCAAAGTTACGATTCTTGAAATGTTTTCCCTTGCAAATCCAATAACAACATAACAGTACATTTCGGTTGTGAGCGATTCGTGGTTAACGGTTGAACCATCCTAATTGCAAATCATATAGAGGTTATTTCCCAATAGCATGTAGTAAACAAGAGGCTCCCTTTGGACTTTAAACTATCTAAAAGATACTCTGCCTCTACAATAGCAACCTATAACGCAATAATGGAACGTCCGAATTGAAAAAGATAACTTGATGCTGGAAAATACATTAAGCTTCGGAAAATATTGAGCTTCTATAAAGTTAGGGGAAAGCGGCATGCATTGGTTCTGTATTTTTAAATCGAAGTGTTATTTTTTCCCAATTAGTTAAAAGCCCAGCATTCGTATTATTAGTTTTCAATAACTAGTTTCCTTGACAACTCAATTTGTCCTCTGAAACAAAGCACGAGATGAAAATTCAATCCACCATGATTATTTTAAATGAAAAAGTATCGTCAAAAATACCATTGTCAATCGTTTTTCCCTGTATCAATTTTCAAAAATAAATATTGACAAAGAAACCGGATACTCTGATTTCAACCACAACTGTACTTAATACGATTTTTTTTTGTGGTAGTATTAGTTCATTTTTAAATCATTTGATCAAAATGAAATCACTTTTATAAACAATACTGTATATGTAAATTAATTATAAGGAATAAAACTAAGAAGTTAATATTTCTAGGACTGACAATTCCTCATTTACACCTGGTTTTCTGATAGAGGATGGCTCCGTTAAAAAAAATTGTACAAATTCAAGAAAAATTATAATAAAAGACTTTTTATTTGCATTTGAGCCTAAAAATTCAATTTTTAAGGTTTGAAAACTACCACAATTTAAGGCTTTTTAAAATAAAACAAGGTCCTATTTAGAGAACTGCAAATTCCCTTACAACTCATAACTTCACTCACTCATTGATAATTGGTTTTCCTTTAATGGAACAAACTTGATAAGCGTAACTATAATTATAAAGAAAAACTTTAAACAACTTTTTCGTTTACATTCAATTTGTATTTATATTTCAGGTAAAATAAAAATTCTTTGATATTATCTCAATCGCTCTATTATTTCATTATAAGAATAATATCTGCACGTGAAGAGTCTATAGGAACAATGATTATAGTCTTTTGGGAGGAGAAATTGAAACAGTGTCATCCAGTAAAAATACTATCGAATGATGATGTCGGACGGCCACTAAGATGGCAGACACTCACAAAAAGACTCAGACTTTACTGAGTACAAGTAACTAAATTATTTTTGAATCAACAAACCTGCTGAGTCCCGTCTCATCAGACTGACACAAAATACAGACTACCCCTTTCTAAATCATCAAATTTCCTCAGGCCCCTATTCAAATCCATTGCCAATGCAGAAAAAGAGCTCTATGAACTCATGATGCTTAGAAGAAAAATAAACCAAACGAGTTAAACAATTGCTTTTTTTTGGGGAAAGAACCATTAATGTCCATAAAGTTTGAAAAGTTAAAAAAAAAAAAATCACAGATTTTTTTTTAAGTTGTAAAACGTTATTATGTGAATGAAGCTGAAACAGTTTAGAGTTAACTTCAATTTTCTCCATTATAACAACTTCTAGGAAATTAAACACCGTTAAAACTTCTTAAATCATAAATTTATAAATTGGTTGACGTTTTGGACTACATACTGTCTATTTTCAAACACAATTAGACTTCTGGTCCAATTGTCGATAAAATATACTCAGCTATACAAAATAAATTCACCCTAAAACGTATGTATAAAATTTAAGTTTTAAGTATGTTTTTTTCCCTATAAGTTGCAGTATTGTAGAACTTATGACTCTTGGCAAACAGAATATAACATTATTTCGAATAATATTTCTCTGTTCAAATTTTCTGTAAGTAAAATCCTTATTTCCTTGAGATCTGGAAGAAAATTTAAAACCAGCTTGTCCTAATAGTCCTAAGATTATATTACGAAAGTTTTTATTGGATCATTTCATATAAAATATCTATTTTTATTATTTCATAAATTCGATGTCAGATTAGGGGACTTTATTTGTTTACTGGATTTTTGTATAAGGAGCCGTTATTAATCCTCTCTATTCTTTATAATATTTACTATCATTCCAATGATTGCACATTTTTTAGTATGCCATCAAATATGACCTTATACGCGATTTTCTAGTAGTTTTATGAATTTATCTAAGGTCGGCTGCCCTAGTGGCACGAAACGTTACAACGGCGTTCGAAGGTGTTGCAACAACCAGACCATTCGTAGATGAAGACCTCCAGCAATTAACAATGCTCAACTTAGGCTTTCTGTGAAACTCTTGCCAAACAGTTAAAAAAAAACTTGCATTAGTTAGTCAGATAGGGCCTTATCATTACAAGACGACGTCATACCTCATATTTCACGACAGACAGTAAAGAAACTAAACGAGCTGTGTTACGAAGGTCCTCCACACACCTCTTATTCAACAGATTTCTATCGGTTCAGAAATATGGACTGCTTCCTCAAAGTGAAAATTTTTGAAAATGATTCTTAGGTCAAAAACGCATTTTCTGACTTCATTTCTTCACAAAATCCCTGATTTTTAAGCTCTCATATTGTTATAAGTTGATAAGCACCGTGGAGAAAATGAGGATAAATATTTTGAATAATTTATTTCTTTTTTTATATGCACCTGTAAATGTACATTTACAACCAGCAAATGGGATCATTTATCCAGGCATAGCACGAGCTGGCATAAGGGAGACAGCACCCAGTGGTGCATCCTCCTGACGTTAAGTAAATTATTTTATTACCTGAGGAGGTCCCGCATCCAACTCCTCTTCAGCCTACGCCGAGGTACGTCAGAAATACCATGTGTTGCCATCTGTCGTATAAATTTATTGAAATGTCTCTTTAGCGTGTTCTGAAACCGTTTGTAAGTCCTAAAAATGTGGTCCATTACAGTCGGAATGCGTAGGTCGGTGTGAATGGTCTCGTTTGAAACGTAAAGTGGTGAGTTTGTTGCCAGTCTTAAAATGTTTTGATTTCATAAAGTTGTTTTACTAAATATTCTTTCCTGTTAAAACTTACATTTCACATAAAATATCACAATAGTAGAAAATTAATTTATTCACATGTTGATAATGATCTGAACTATATATATGCATTCTAACAATCTAATTATAAATAAATAGAAATATTCTACCGCAATAAGTATTAATATAACCAACATTTAGAAATAAACAAATTAAATTTTCACTGTTTAGAATTTTTCCCCCCTCCCCTCGCAAGGCTGTCCATTTTAACATTAATGTAAGCGGTGATGAGGGCGCAGTTAAGTAGTCACTTTAGGCAATGCTTTATCTTCTTCTTCCAGAGGAAGTTCCAACATCACACCAAGACTGATTGCTTTTTAATGGCAGGCCAGGTCCATCTTCACCACATTTGCGAACATATGAAAACGATCCATTTAAATGGTGATTGCATAATTTGTCAAAATGTTTAAAATAAATTAACGTCTTTAAAGTTCATTAAAATAAATTAAACTTTCGAACACATACAAAAACAAAAAAAGTTGAAAATGATATTTCTATTTAGAAAATTTGAAAGTGACGTATATATTAGTGATAGATTTTTAACTTATAAGTTATTAAAACATAGGCTTTTTTAAAATTTATATATTTAGTGAAACCACTCCATTAAATCAGATATAAATATTAAATAAAATTGCTTTTTTTTGAAACTTTTTTTAAATTCAATTCTTGAAATATAATCTTCAATATTAATTTTTAAAAAATAACATATTAATGAATATTTTAAAAATCTTATGTCTTATAACTTATTGAAAAATTGAACTTTTTTTACTGATTTATGAGCCTGACTATTTATTTTTAAAAATTGAACTTTAAGATTCAAGTTGAAAAACAACAATTTTGTATATTATATATTTGTTGCAATAGAGTTAAAAACATGACAGTGGGACAGTCAAAGCTAGTGTATAACGTTCTTTTTATCCAGTTTCAGAAACAAAGCCTCAGAGATAATCAGATTAGATTAGATTAGATTAGATTTTTATTCAGGGCGATCAACATCTAGGTTATTACACCCTTTTTACTTCATCTATCTTCTTGACTTTGACATTTGATGGTTGAATGTAGACTATTTCCTTTTTACACTGGTTGATATTGGTGGATTATATTAAAGTTGTGTTTCTTTCAGAAATTTTATTATTTTGTCTATGGATTCTTCCGAGTCTTTAAGGGCCAATTCTCTTGTTCGTGGAATTTTATTATTTTCGAAGGCTTGACGAAATGATGGGCATTCTTCAATTATATGCTTTATTGATAATGGGGAATGACAGGTTTGGCATATAGGCTGGTCCTCTTTTGTGATTAAGTGAAGGTGAGTTAATTTGGAATGTCCTATTCTTACTCTTGCAACAACCACTTCTTCTCTTCTGTTTCCCCTTATGGCACTTGTCCACTTTTGTGTATTTTTTTTTACATTTCTCAATTTATTGGTGAGCGGTACGGCAGCCCACATTGAATCCCAACTTTTTCGGATTCTGTTCCTTAAAAGTGCCTTTATGCCTTTCGGCTCGTAAATTTGGAGTGGTGGAGCGTTAATTGTAGCAGCCTCGTTAGCCGCTTTATCCGCTGCCTCATTTCCAGCTATTCCTGAGTGCCCCGGAGTCCAGAGAAAGGAAACACTTTTTTTATGATGTTTTAGCATGTCTATATAGTTATGAATTTTGAGAGATAATCAGATACTTTAAATATTTATATACCTGAAAACAAACTAAAATGAAACGGAAAACCCTCAACAGCTGTCCCGAACTAATTTACTCAACGTTTACCTAAATCTTCAAAACTAATACTGAGACAGAAAAATCCTGATTGAAGAGATTAAATTGAAGTGTTTCGATAAAAAAAAATCCTGGCTTCTACAGCTATGTTTTGACTAAGACAGATATCGAAGATGTTCAAGTTGCGACTAGAATTAAGGTAACCAAAGAATCTACTAATAACGATACAGTTTTTAGTTAAATCCAATTTTTCAGGCCATGGCTTATCAGTATCTATTATATAATAAAAATGATGAATGACTTTTATGATATATTATATAATATATTAATACAACTACTACTAAGATTAAAATAAGTTTAACTAAAATGTTTTGTATAATATAAAATGTGGAATAAAAATTAATATTTATGTATATATATAACTTAGGGAACGATTATCCAGATATCAAACTAGCAGTTATAATGCTTCCAATAAAAAGATTTATATATCAGCAAAATCTAACACGTGGCAAGTAACAAGATCATTAAGGAACAGCACTATTCTGAGAAACCTTATAGATAAACTGAGAATAACAAGTTACTGATAAAACTTGTTACAGCGCTTTGTGTCTCAACCAATTAAAGAAAAGTACTAACAAATTAATACGGTAATGATTAATCATATTTTAAAATATTAAAAATAGACTGAATAAACACAGAATATATTAACTTGTCCTTAGGTATGTTTCTGTTAATATTATTATTACTTAATTGTTTGTGAAATTATATTTATTCTAATAGATTTTAAACCGCGTAACATTTTTTTAAAAGTTTATAGAAACTTATAAAAAAAAAATCGGTGTGGATCTGTCATATCTATTAAACATTTATGTAATTAAAAATAATTAGAGCGAATATTACCTCCCTATTGCGTCCCCAATATTTCATGATAACAGCTCTTTTTTTTCACTTAATTTGTTCTAAAAATTGAAGTATTTCAACTTTATTAATATCTTAATCACCACATTAGTTAATAAAATACGATAGGATTTTAAAAAGGTATCCGTGTACAGTAAGTAAACAACTTGTTTATTATAGTTGTTTAAATTCTTGAAAACAAACTCGGCAAATTTATTTGAGATAAATACCGTTGTATATTCATAAATATTATCTATTAAAAATCAATTTGTAAATAATCCTATCCATAACTAAAGGTAGATTTTCCTATCTTTTCATTTCTAACGAGTCAGAACCACCACGAAACTACGTATATATTTAGTAAGATCCTTTTACTAATTTTGTTGTATAAAAAAAAGTTATATTTCTGAAATAAAAATGTACTTTCTACGCATCCTAGTTTATATAGGTAACAAAATTACTATTCTAAAAAAAAATTTAAAAAAAAAAAAAGAAATAAAATGGTGTCTACTGAATGGAAAGGCGAGCTGGAAGTTTTGGTCAACAGGAAATGTTTCTGAACTGAAAGAAATTTTCCACTACGATATTCTAGCAGGTTTGTTTCAGCACCTCTGTTTATCTTTTTTAAAAAAAAAATAAGTCTGATAAGAAATAAATATTTGTTCGTTTTTATAAACAATTTTATATAAACTTTTTTTATATTTATTTATTATAATATTTTTACTACCGTGATGAATAAATTTGATCTTGAGGAAGTTAACGAAAAGAAAGCAAGTTATTGTTAATTTACATTTTTATTTTAGAAGTAATTGTAATTAACCTTTTTAAAACATTAATAATTTTATTCTAAAAATTTACAAAAAAATTTTCTTTTCAAATTAAGCGCCCTCACTATATAGAAATAACCATTGTGAAGGTGGTTCGGTATTGGTGGTGGGTGGAGAGGGAATGCAATTGTAGCACACCTCAGTGTGGGCACTCGTGGTTGAGGCACGCGTGATAACAAGGTTGATTATATGCATCCTAAAGTCATCGTGCCATACGCTCAAGTTAAAAACCTCTTTTATTTTTTATTAGGGCTGTTGCTAAAGAATTTATGGGTTCCTTATTCGAGGGTAAAAGTTCCTAATATAAAAAACTGCTATTAAATAAAAAAAAAAAACAAGAGCTTGGAAAGCAATTAATTTTTATAATCCTTCAGTCATTCACCTCTAAGTTTGTTTTTAATTATAGGTTCTTAATATTTTAATAAAATTAAAAGTGGACAAACAAAGACAAAATAGGCCAATTATCAATATATTATTGTCAGTCTATTATTGTTTACCAAAAGATTTTATTTATTTCCCAAATTTCCTTTAATTTCTTCCACTTTTTTTTTAATGAGAACACACCCACACATCGAACCCATTCTAGTGATAAATCTAAATTAGACGTATATTCTCTTACCTTGATGAAGTGGATATTTACCAGTAAACCTTCCACGCAATAAGGACGGTAATTAATGGGAACGTGAAACATGATCGACTAAATATGAGACCCACAAAATGTTGCAATGAATCCATGAGACATGATTTATGGGTGCCTCAATGTCAAGATGTATGGCGTTATCTGATCCTACCTAACTGGGTTTATTTTCTAACCAGTGGAAATCATTTTTCAATTTTAATTTTTTTGTGACTTTTATTCTGTTTTAATAAAAAATAAATGACATTTTATTATGGCTTAATCAGCTTAAGCAGAGATCCTCTTTAGTTTGATAAACAGTAAAATTAGAGCTTAGTTTCCAGTTATTAAAAGACATCTGTCCAACAATTTGTTTGCCATTAAGTAGTCAAATTTTCATAAAGTAAATGAACCTCTATCATATATGATTATAATCTACATCAAATTATGTTTCTAGAAAATAATTTTCTTGGTGAATGTCCAAATGGGATATAAGAGTTTTTTTCATAGCAAAGATTAAAGTTTTATTTATTTATGCCTTATTTATTTTTTTGGAAAAATAAAAAATATAATTCAATAAATTGGGTATTTATTTCACACAAACTGTCTTGCAGTAAGTTACTAATTTCATTATTAATGTCTTAATTTTAAATATGCTTGTCTTATTTTTTACCCTAGGTACGACACAATATGTATTTTTCTTCTTATAAAACATTATTTAAAAAATGGTAAAATATTTGTTTTTAATAATATCAGCCAGTATGATCTTTAATATAAAAAGCTTTAATACAAATTTTTGAATTTTGCACCACTTAGCTCTAGAATTTCGAACAAATCTTAGAGCATCAACAAACAAATTTCATATATACATATAT
>NW_027113760.1:950451-956270 GCF_000696795.3 Halyomorpha halys | reverse complement strand
TAGTAGAAATATACTAATTTAATGAGCCAACGTGGGGCGAAACGTTGGCTCATTAAATTAGTATATTTCTACTATTTGAGTTTTTCTTGACCGCACCCGGACCATATTCCTTTCATCGATATATATTTATGCTTCAGTACTGCGGTGAATCACTGTGTAATTAATTAAGTATGATCAAATCGCAAATTTAATTTAAGAGAACTAAAAGGAACCAATGGAAATTTTATCGAATTTTAATCATTATGGAAACGGTACAGGGAACACTAATAAAATCTTAAACCTCTTAAAATGCAAAAACAAAATTACTTACCAACATAAATCATTTTTTTGATTTTTCACATCAGTTGGCTGACCTATTTTTCAACATACGGTTACGGAATAGTTGTTATCGTTATCTACAGTGTCCTTTCGAATAATACTAAAAGTAATAATAATATTATTACTACCATTAATAATTTTAACAAAACCGTTTACATAAAATTGGAATTGGATGAGACTGGGCACTCTCAGCTGTTTTCAATATAAACTGATGTCCCTATTTTTTCATTTATTACTGTAACTAATTGAAAAATTGTTAATTATTTCATATAATCACAATTTGAGGTACATTAGAAGAAGATGGTGATTTGAAAAGTCAACTTGTATGTCTGTTGAACAATATCAAAGAGGATAAGACCTGGTTTAAATTAAATCTTACTTGATTTGACATAATGAGTTTAATAAAAATCCTGAAGGCCGTTTTTTTTAGAAATTAGAAAAAAATGTGATTAATATAACATATATTTTAGAATTAAACTTGTTTTTTGTGGTTTGTGGTCAGGGAAATAAGGCAGAGATGATCATTCTGGTATTATTATCCAACGATAATTACAAGATCTTCGATATACATGTATTTGACAAGTGACAAGATATAAAAAAAAAGATTTTTAAAAATTAATTTATTGCTATTTACAGCTGTAATTTAAAGTTTTTATCATTATCTACAGTGTCCCTCCAAATAATACTAAAAGTAATAATAATACTTTAAATTATGACTAAACACGCCTGTTGCAAACATTAAATTTATTTATTTCTCTTTTTTTCAGTAAAAAACCAAACAAACATATTAAACAGATCTCAACAACTTATAGCAACATTTCATAAAAAAATAAATCCTCATTTTTTTTTTTTTTTCAGTTTCCTTCTTTTCATATCTCCTCTTGGAAAAATTTGTAATCAAAAGCAGAAAAATACAATTTCTTCTGATAATTAAAATATTATTTAAATAATCTAATCCTTTCATGGGAAAGTATATAATTCTATAAGGTTCTATATTGGTTCACACATTACTCCAATCTCAGCCAACACCATCCTCTACCTATAGGTATCCAGGGATCGTTTTGGATATCTTTATTATTTATTAAAAACATAAAAATTATTAGATGAATGAACATATTAAATACAATAATTTAGGCAATTATTGAGGAGCTATAATTAATATTGAAATAATGAACCCACTTGACGCAGTGAAGCGGGCTGATAATTTATTTCAGGCTTGAACTTGCGATATAATCATAGCGCCACTGATCGATGGACATGGGAACCGTTTTAGGCCTTGCGTGTTATATCACAAATCAGATTATAAAAACATTAAATGTTTAAATTAATAAATGACCCAATGTAATAATTAGCTAATATTAAATGAGCAATTACTTATCGCTGATTATCTATTTTATTTTCTTATTTTCGTTTGTTGTAAGTAACATACATTATCAATTTTCAAGAATCAATCCTCTACGGGAGGAGTTGCAGCCAAAGTTTTATCAATTTCATGCAAATAAATAAAAACCGATCTTAATTTTTCTGCGTAGCTGATTTATATGTTTTCGATACAGATATACTGAGCCGCTGAATCTTAAAAAAATAGACCTAACTTTTGAAAAATTGAAAAAAAACTAACGCACTTTTTTACGAGGTGTATTTATACAGTTTTAGCCTTGTCAACCACCAAAAATGGAAATCGGCGTTAAGGCATCTTTAATCAAATTATATGCCAGAGAAAATGTCTTAAATTGGATAGAGTTCTGCTATTTAAAAAAGAACTAAGTTTTTCTTAATTTTATTAATTACTAGCAGACCCGGGAATGCTTTGCAATTGCTAGACTTTAGGTTTGATATGAAATAATGTTTTAGTTATTTACATATTGGAGTAATTGCTTATAACGTATATTCAGTTTATTGCGGTAAATAACATTATATAATAAAATATATGGTAAAAAAAAAATAATAGAAATAACTTCAACACGACTCTACACGGAACTTGGGAGTGGTTTAGGGATCCATAAATTGAAGGATACAAACCAGATCTAATTAAATAAATTAGAACCGGGAATATAAAATAAAACATTTGGATAGTTTTTCTTTGTTTGAAAGCAATATTTCGCCCTTTTCGATGTTAATAATGGTTACATTAAGTCTAAATGATGTAAATGTAGGTTAAAAGAGGAGATATTCAGCTTTCCATGGTGTACCGCTTTCAAGTTAAAATAAAATATAAAGAAAACCAGACTAAATTCTACATTTTTAAAAATAATATGGGCTAATAACCCAATAGGCTGTATCTTTGCCAATAATTATCCGAATTCAACATTTTTTTTTCTTTTCTGGGAATTGAATTAGGACATAAATAACATACAAATATGAAAAACGGAAAAATCGGATGGTATATAAAAACCGTGAAAATATTCTTAGCTACATACCAAAAAAGTTAAAACTTGTTCATAACTTTTTTTCTACCGGAGAAACCAGGAATTTTTTTTTAATTCATCGTTTATTGTTAATATCGGTCCGATTTATTTGATTGTTCATTCCTCTCCGTTGAAATTATTTATTCATGTTAACATATATATATAAACTATAAATATTCTTTATATTATAATCTCACTGTTATAATATAAATGAGTACCACTGTTAATATGAGTGCAATATTGAAACTGAATGTGGAGACACTGACCTATCGACGTGCGGTTAAGATTTTTTGTGAGGAAAAAAGTTCATGTTCGTTTTTAGCGCCTCAGGAAACGGTTAAATATAATTTCTTGAAAAAATTAGAATATAAACTTTTTTGGCCCAAAATTTTCGCTTTACACAATATTGAAAGTAAAAAAATAGAAATAACTTCAACACGACTCTACCAATCTTCACGAAACTAAGGAATAGCTTAGGACTCTATTATAATCTGCACAAAAAGGCTCAAAATAGATCTAATTAAACATATTGAAACCGGACATATAAAATAAAGTATTTTCTTATTTAAAACCAATATTTCGTCATAATAACGGTATTAAATCTAAATAGACCTAGGACTCCATCTTGACAAGAGACTTACTTGGAATTCATACACAAGACTGAAACGACAGGAAACTGCTCGTAGATTCCGATTGCTACAACACTTAATTGACAAACGCTCTAAACTTCCCATTCACTACAAAAAATTAGTATACACTACAATAATCAGACCAATTTGGACATATGGAATTGAGCTCAGGGGCTCCACCAAACCATCAAATTCTTCCCGCATCCAATCGTTACAATCCAAAATCCTACGTAAAATCCTTGATGCTCCTTATTACGTCACAAATAAACTCATTCACAAAGACCTTAACATCCCATTCGTTGCACATTTGACCCAAAACAGATATGCGTCTTTTCATTCCAAACTCCTTAATTATCCTAACCCATTAATTCTTAATCTTTCATCCTTAATAATCCCTGATTATTCTCCGAGGCGTCTGAAAAGAAGATGGCCACGGGACCTTCTAATTTAAATTAATGTTTGAAGTACCACCAATGGGTGGTTCCTTCCCAAGATTTTCAAGTGTATATGAAACATACTACATATTTACCTATTGTATTATTTTGTACAGTTGTAAATTACATTAAATGAATAATAAAAAAAACAAAAAACTTTTTACTGTTTTAGTTTTATTTTCGGCATGTATTTTAATTCATAACAACTATTTTAATTTATTGTTTTTCGAATTTTATTTATCATCTTTATCACTATTTGCCCGAATG
This sequence comes from Halyomorpha halys, assembly GCF_000696795.3. Taxonomy (NCBI): domain Eukaryota; kingdom Metazoa; phylum Arthropoda; class Insecta; order Hemiptera; family Pentatomidae; genus Halyomorpha; species Halyomorpha halys. The sequence goes on along the minus strand of NW_027113760.1, from coordinate 952,214 downwards.
GTAATTTGAAAACATTCTGTGATGGAACCTATTTTACATAATTTATTTATTATATTTATTTTTAGTTTTATTATTATTACATTAATGGGTGAAATATCCTTTCTTTCCACATGCCATGTAGATGTTTTGTGAAATATCTCTCAATGAGTTAATTTTCCTGTTTGTATATTTAAGTTATTACTTAAAAATTTCACCCTATTTATTCATTTTTGCGTTAATGAGTTTTTCTTTCACTCTAATTATACGCGGTATATAAGATTGGGAAGAAATTAAATGTTTTCTGATAAATCAGAATTAGACTAGAAAACATGAACAAGCTACAAAAATATTTTAGAACTAGTTTCTACAATTCTATAAATAATGTTTTTTTTTTTTGTTTTTTTAACATGAAGTGTATTTTTAGCTCCATAATTGTCATTACTACTATTTTTAATTATTATTTCTACGAATGAGATTGCAGAATATAATAATTATTATAATATTCTATAATATCATTTGTTCCACCTAAAACATAAAAACAAATAGCGGTAAATAAAGATGAACTCTGGAAAATTGGTCTTGATGAAAAAATATTTTAATGTAAAGTAATAGTATGGTTTTTATTATTTAATTTCATCTCCTTGTGTTTCTGCTTTGCAGATATGAATTTTTGTTCCATAAATTTGTTGTTATTCGGAAATAATTCTTTCAAACTAAATCATTAAACATTAAAATTTATTTATCAGTTTCATGAGAATCGATTTTAATGTGGACTAAATATTAACCTTAGATTGTTATACCCTTGACCGAAAACTGCTAATAGAAGTGCACTCGATGCTAAAATGGGTCGAGGAAATCCATATTAAACCGTTTAGATTAACTGGTGTTGTTAGTGCTTAAGGATAGGGGCATTCTTAACTTATAAATATTTATAACTCTCATCGCTCCCCAGATCTTATGAATAATGGACATCTTATTTGTTTCCACTTCATCTGCTTTCCAACTTAACTCACACTCACACTCTGACTCCTTAGCTTTTATCGAATTGGCATCAAAGAGTCGAGGCAAACATATTAATTAATCATTACTTAGTTAATTATTTATCAATAAGAATTCGTTTAATTTTATATTTTTTATAATTTATTTGAATAATAATAACTCGTAAGATTTATTAAAGACTTTAGTGTGTAAACCGTCAATGGAACATGTCAAGTACCAGTATTTGTTTACTTATATTTTCCTAACTTTATAACTTTTAATCTATTTATTCTATTTTTTATAAACTACATTTTATGAAACTATCATTGTTATCAACATATCTCTATAAATCCATGTCAGAGCTTTTGTCTTTAAATACAGATTTCATACATGAAAGATATTACCATTATCTTAATAAAATGTGTTAGTACATTGTCCATGTGAAAATTTTAGGAATACATTCTCGCCTCTTTCTGTATATAATATATGGATATTTCATCCTTTTTTTTTATTTTTATACCAGATAGGCCTGGTGGGTCTTACATGGTTGATATAACTTATATTATATATACTTTTTTAACAGTTGATTATGAGGGGGTATAGTCATACAAATGTATATATAGAATGTTCTTATCAAAAGAAAAAATAATAATAATAAAATAAATAGATAAGAATCATGCTTCTTAATAAAAGAGGAAAGTAAAATTAATAACAAAAAATAATGATATTGGTACACTAAAATAAAACAAACAATTGTCTTCTAATAGTAAAAAGAAACAAGTTAATTTGAAAAAGGGAAGAGAGAA
>NW_027113760.1:936991-950187 GCF_000696795.3 Halyomorpha halys | reverse complement strand
TTTATTTTGAAAAGATTGTAGTTTTTTTTCCTTTTCGTGAAGGATGCCACTCCCCAGACTTCACAGCCGTACATCAGCAGTGGCCTGAGGATTGTTTTAAATCTAAGAACAGTTGTTTCTGGTTTTAGTTTGGAATTTATGTTTAGGATAGGATATAGCATTCCTAACCTTGCATAAGTTTGAGTTAGTTTGATGTTGATATGGTGATTACAGGTAAGACCTCGAACTAGGTGAATTCCCAGGTATCTTACTGTTTCACTGGCAGGATTCCATTTCACACTTTTACCTTTGAGGATTAGATCCGGTGGATCTGGTGGGCGTCGAAGAATAAAAATTTTTGAGTTGCATTTTTCAATATTGAAACTAATCAACCATTTAGTGAAATATCGTTCTAAATCATTAAGGTGACTTTTCAAAGTGTTTTAGCTGTTATTATGTATCCTCAGCGAACATAGCTGTGGAGGACATTTCATCCTTAATAAAGTTTTAATCAATCCTTAAAATTTCTATGACGTTTAGTTTAATGTTGAAAGGACAAACATCGACTGTATATAAAAATATATTTTACATTCATTTTGACCAGTAACCTAAGCGATTTACCTCTCAATAAGAACATGCCTAATAAATGGAAGAATTGTCACCAATTAATCTAAACAATATTTTTTCTAATCAATAAACTATTTATTAGAAAATAGAACCAATGCCTATGGTAAATAAACCATAGAGATAAATAAAATAAATGTAAAAAAAAAGTTACATACTTTTTCAAAATGATAAATATTTACAATATAAGCAATTCCTAAGCCATGCACCCACGTAGGGAAATACGGGAGGGAAAGTAGGGCTCCAATAGATCCTTGCAGACCCATAGATTTACCAAAGATTTCGGAGCTAATGCCACTCTAATCTTCAAAGAGAATTATGTGGGTAGGTTGTGATCTCCATATTGATTAAACCAGAAGAAGTGTTAGTGAATTTGTAATAACAAATAAGGGTATAAGAAGTTACAATAGAATATTAATAATTTCAATGGACGAAGAATTAACTATGTTGGTCGATAAAATAATGGTAACAGGTTTCGTTAATAATTATTTAACTATTATAATAATATATTTAACGCACAACACGTTAAATCCGCTGTTTTAATTTTTTCTGGTTTAAGAAATTGCCATTATAACCTCTAAAGCTAGACGGATTATTTCAAACAACGGATTTATCAATACCATATTTGCCCAGAACGCCCATTTTGTTTTCTTATAAATTCACATTTCTCTATTTTTTGTGTGTGTCTTGTAAAATTTTTAAAATTTGACTTATCGATTTGGCACAACTCACCTCATATAACTCAATTGAAAAATATTATGAGAACAATTTTGAAATAATGCTTATAGCAACTGTTTTGATTATGTCGTGTTGCATCATCCTTTAATACGAGCCATTTCTGTAGGAAAAATGGATCTACATATACTTCGAAAATATTTTAATTAAACTTTTAGTATAAAAGTTTAGAATCCCAGAAATCTTTTAGAGTGACCCTTAGTATACAGACTCTAATTTAGTGAAGGAAAAAAAGGTAGTGGAAAAACGCAAATGAAAAAAAATCGATACGCGTGTCATTAAAATGAACTAACGAACCGCAGTAATTTATTCCCCTGAATTCTCATAAAACTTAAGCCTCTATTAATTATTTTGTTTTAAAATTTCATGAGTCCTTCATTTTAGGTATAATATGAATTTAATTTTTTAGTAAAAATTAAGAAATAATAAAATCAACTTTAATCGTTTACTACCTATTTGCTTACTACTATTTGCTTTTTAGAACTCTTCGAATGATTGTAATTATTGTATAATATGTTATAATATGTCGCAATATTTTTGTACCCTAATTCTATTTATATTGTTGTCTGTTTTTGGTACATGGCTTTATTACATAATTATTGTTATTTTTTTACCCATATTAACTTCCATTTTCATCCACACTAATTATTTTTGAAATCTTTATGTTCTTTTGGAATTATAATGTATCTAAAAAAATATATCAGCATTTCAGTATTAAATATATATATATTTCTATTTCGATAGCCATGAGTAGTATTATAAAGCCACCTGACAGCATTTCACCTACCGAGGAGATGCACTTCAGTTGCAACTTGTCTTCAAATTGTAGGGCGCCTCGAGTAAGCCCTCAAGTTGAGGTAGGCAACGTTATTGAGGTCGAGGGGCTCAATCTGAGCCAACACTATATTTTTCAGAGTGGATAAATCTTCAATCATCTCAATAACTATGTTCTCTGGTATAAATCCAACTAGTCTTTAAGACAAATAAAATCAATCACGTTTATAAAATTATATATACCTTTTTCTTTCTTTTTAAATAACTCATAGAAGATACACAATATTACAATTGGATATTGACTTCACAGCGAGTATGCTTCTTTGGAAAAACGGAGTATCTTGCTAACCAAAATAGTTAAACATTGTCTCGAACCAAACATACTTTTAAAAAACATTTAATTTGAGAAAATTATGGCATAAAAAATTTAAACTAAAGGAGTATTTTTTTAATTCTCGAGATGTATATAAACTCCTAGATGTAAATAAAGTGATCCTACCCTTCTTACCGATATCAGTATTTCCTAGCGCTCTTCTTATTCTATGCGATTAGAACATAGTACCCTCATATATCCTACAAAAGCTGCTTTTCAAATCCGATGCTCATGGGCGTAGGCAGGGGGGGGCCAAGGCTCCCGCCTAGAATTTTGGGAACCAAGAAAAAAAAGAAAGTAAATAGTGAACTGAGTTGATAGATGATTTCTTTCTGCAAAAATGCTAAAATTAGGAAGGCAACACATTATTGAGGTGACATCTTCACGAATCACAAGATCACAACTAAACCTTTAAAAGGATAAGACGGATATATGTATGTCAAAACTTTGGTAAAAAAAGGTAAGATTCAATGAGCCCAATTATTCGTCAGATATCTCTAAAAATAAAGGAGGAACGAATAAAAAACATTCATTTTTAGATTCCATTCTTCCTATTATAAATTACAGTTTGCCATTTTAATAATCTCAGAATGTTTGTTGAAAATAAATCAAAGAAGGTTACCACCATAGAAGAGGTGGTTAATATGCTTGCCAGCGATCCTAAAATGCTGATCCTCTTATAGCAAACCTCTTCAGCATCTGATATATTTTTGTATCTATTTACGCACAATAATTCCATTGCTTCCACCATACGTCACACACTAATTTCCCTCGATAACATCCCTCCTTTTAAACAACCAACAAAAGAATATTACTTGTAAATATACGATTTTTTTTTTATATAGAAAAGTACTTGCTATGTAATTGTATTTGTACTATACATTTTAAATAAACATGGTCACTCTGTGATGTTCAATATATTATGAAACCACATTATTTTTCTAAATTACTAATTACGAGAATTATAAAGCTATTTTTTATTTAATTTACGTTACAGAGGATTTATATGCTCTAAATGGTTAGAAATACAATTTTTTGTAAAGTCAGGTAATTTTTTTTATTTTTTCACGGGATTTCATAATAGATTTGTGATAATTTTCTCGTACATTACCTAAGTTTAGAACGCCTATTTCATAGTTATTCGTTAGTAGTAGACAGCCAACGATTTTCATTATCAGCGGTGTAAAATATTGAATTGACAGCTAATAACCGACAAGATGGCAGGAAGCAGGATAATAATTCCCTTAGCAGGAAGGTAATAGACTGGCGGGTTAGAGGTCGGGGAAGATGCGGCGGGTATTAGAGCATATGGGAGCTAAGTGAGCGTATCCCTAGATTAAGAAGTTGATGAGCTGAGACGGAGCTAGTTTTAATCAGTGTCGGAGGCGAGCCAGATTAGGCTCATTCTATTAAACCATTACACTGCCACGGTAAACCAATACTCCACTCTGATGGCGTAATCTCACCCTGGGATTCCCGATACAAATTGTAATTCCTGTCAACTTTATGTCACTCCAAGCTGCTACAGAAAATGAGTGGAATTTTATTCAATTAATTAAAATGTTATTCGTATTGAATTAATATTAAAAGTCCATTTGGTTATTAGATGAAATGGATCTAGATGAAGTTTATTTTTTTATTTTTCGTACCCTCCTGTAAAGATTTAAAATTAGTGATTCATACGTACATATGGTGAGGTGTGCTATATGCACAGCTGAGTATAAGGATATGGCACATATCACCATATGTACGCTAATTTTTTTTTTACCCTCCTGAAAAGATTTTAATTGGTATTTAGTACGTACATATAGGAGGTATGCTATATGTATAGCTGGGTATGAAGGATACCTTGGATTGCCTATTTGGCATTATAAGGATAGGTGAGGGATCCAATGAAGGTTGTAATTTTGGTTGGCTTACGTCAGTGGGTTATTGGAACGGGGAGGGGCCGTTCAGCTTGTGGAATGGTGAAAATTTAGACCTCAGACTTGAAAAGTCTAAAGCCTTTCCGATTCCCTCGTCGAGGACGTCGACTAAGGGAATCGTGCTCTGCCACCTTCCAGGTCTTGGTGGAGGCCCGATCTCTTTGAAAAGTTGGTTGCAGCAGGCCTTCACCCCATCAAAGAATCCAACACAGTGGGGAGTTGGAGCTCTTCACGTATAACTCTGTTTTGGCCCTCTGGAGTGTGGTTCCCCGGACGATCTTACGGAGGATAGATCCCTGGAAGCCTTGTAGTCGAGTTATTGTAGTTCCGTAGAGGTGTCCCATAATCCATGGGGCGCTGTGGAGCAATGTAGGTCTTATAACGGATTTATAAATTCATAAAGTTTCTTAAAATCTATATATCGGGTAACTTACCAGTGTAGTGTACGGGTTTTGGCATTTTCGTACTCAACAAATAATGCAGATTAATTCAGGATGCGACGGACCAAAGAAAAAAATATATCACAGATAATGGTCCATAGTTAAATTTAGATTGTTTACCATTATCATGCAAGAAACAAATAAAGTTTATAATATCTTAGTTAAATGTATATACCAAAATATTTGGTTGATAGATATAGTCGGCTGTAGTGTTTATATTGTAGAAAAGAATCAATTCATTTTATTTTGTTTTTATTAGACACAAAATAAATTTATTGGCCTGATATGTTGATTTAATCATCACGGGACATCATTAGGGCTCGAATTGAAACAAAAATCATAAACTATAAGAGTATTAAAAAATAAAATAAAATGGATACAAGCATATGAGTAGCACAGTTACGATGATGACCAGATACATTTTTTTTCACAAATTGAATTGAATATTGTTTCTGTCTAAAGATCTTTCGTCGAAAAACCAGCAAGCAATTATTTTAAATTGCGTTCAAATATGTAGCTTCGTTACTAAAAATGTTTAATATATACATGTGTGATTACACAAAAACTTATTTCATTACAAAGGCTAATGTAGTGAAATTTTTATATTCTTTTTTAATATCGTAACAATTTTTTCAAAGTGGACCTGACCATTATTTATCTCGTTTACTACTCTTATGATGAATGTAATAATCTATGGTGATTATGAAGAAATAACAATATTAATGACAAGCTGTGTGATCTCTGTCATTATACATTTCCTATATGAATACAATAAATACGTAACTCCATAACCCATAATGTGTCGTAACAATATTTCCTTTTATGGATACAAGGAAGTATTGTTACTAGACCTGCGGTTGTGCAAGAAGGGGATCTGGTCAAAACCGATTTTTCTCAAATTAAAGGATACCGAGTTCATGAGACTGTGTGGACCCCGGAGGGCTCCCGAATCCACAGGGTTGGCTCGGGTTAGGTTACAAATATAAAAGTTACATGTCTATATACACAGTTATATGCAATATAAACAGATATATTGGTTCTTCAGGATCCGTCAATGAAATAACTATATTCTGACGATGATTCCTGGATTAATTGTTCGTATAGTCATGCCGATTGTCTGTGTTCTACATACTTGTAATCAAATCTAATGGTATCACAGATATGTAAAACAAGCAGAAATGGACAAATATACTGATATAGTAAGTCTCCTCGACAGTTGTTTTATTTACTGATTTCAAGCACCAAAATATACGTTTATTACAGTTATATAATTTTCATTATAAATTGCATCATATGTTTTAATAAAGCATTATGTATCGTCTTTTGTTTAGTTAATTAGATATAGTAGGCGTTGAATAATTAACAATCACCAAATCCTTACAATAACATCGTTAGTGAATCTGTTTAGCTTATCAGTATTTCTATCGAAAACCAGGTTTTAAATAGCTTCGTTAATGAGATGCTTGTTTAAGCCAATTGAGAAATCATCCTCATTAGTAACATTATTTAAGAAAATATAAAAAAATCTTTTTACTGTCAATATTTCGTCTTATTATGTTTGATAACTGAAATTTGTCTTCTTTAAATATTAATTTAATATAAAATAAATTAAAAATTCCTGGCATTGGGAAATGTAGACTCAAGATGTAAACTATTATAGACAATAGCTTGTTTATAATACACAGTACTATTTGTGTACTTAATTTTTATAATTTATGAAATTAAATGGCCATTTAAAAACTTCAGCCTTGGGCTAAATAAGTCAGCGTTAATATTGCCATAAAAACAATATATATGTAAAACCACAGCATAAATAGTTTGAAAGCCATAAAAGGTAACAATCTGAGTTTTCATTATGAGGAAACCAATTAAAAAGAAACAATGAAATCTGTATAACTAGAAGATTAAACGACATAAAAATTAATGGAAAATATACTTACGTCAACGAAGTGATCTCTGAGGGGAACTCTAAAGCGAGAAAAGCTTCTCATGTAGGTTATTATACTTCTAATAACATAAAATTCCAAGTTAATAATTATGTATAACCATTGTAATTTTATCGTTTTAAAAAGAAGTTCTCTTATTTAATTATTAAGATGTAGCAGTACTGCTATTTTTGTGACTGCCAAAAAACCAAAAAATCACCGCCCCCTGTTAATTCCATTTACTCCTTTTAATTTACTAAATGTATGATATAGAATACATATGGTATAGTAATTTAGGTGCCCCCTGAGAACAGCTGAGTTATAAAATGGTCGTTATGTAAGTTATATGCATATTATGGCTATATTTAATGTTTTAATTTCAGTAGTTAATTTTGTTTTTTTATAAAGTACGTAGTTTTTTTTAATTATTATTGGCTAGAGCTCAGATTATTTTCTTTTTTGTAAGTTATATATTTTATGTTCATTTTGACATCCTCAAATTATTATTTCATATTTAGTTGTGCTACTGGTAATGTTAGCGCGTGAAAAAGTAACTTCTACACATAATTCTGGTTCGGTTTTCCAAAAATTATTTTTTTTCATTCAACATTGATGCAGCAATCGGAGTCTACTTCGTCTTTAGTCATCCTGATGTATTGAAAATAACAATAAAACAAAATTGTGTACTTAATGAGTGAATATTTATGATTACTATTTTAAATGACTTCTTGGGGTAATTCATAGAGAACTTGAGTGAACCAAACCCAAGTTGAGCTAATTTAACAGTTTTATCCACATTGACTTATCCTACATCTTATATTTTTATTTACTGCTGAATAGAAGAAAAAAAAGTTTTATTTATTTTTTTAAGATAAATTCTTTTTGTGATCTCTAAGTTTAAATCATTTGCGAATAAAAAATTATGTAAATGAAAATGCTTCTAGATGAAATAACATATTGTAAATAGATGCGAATGTGTAATTATTGAATTTTTTTATCTTTTATATAAATTATTTTGTTATTATATAAATAGTATTGATTTATTATATCTATTTTATCGAATTAGGTTTCTGTTTACAAATAAAACCATATTTGGATGGATGGATTTTGACGAATTAGGTATCAAAAGAAAGGGGAGTTCATGCATAAGTGATGAATTCAATTCAAATCAGAAATTCTTGCTGAAATTTTAGTAAACGTTTTATAAAAAATTAAAAGGTTTAAAATCTGTTGACAGAGTTAATTCTACGGATCGATACGGTAAAAAGTGGTTTTTAAAAAAAGATCTTGTCACGGACGTTAGTACCCAATAAAGTTTCATTAGAACGTTTATTGACATGCGTCAAACCCCATTTAGTTAGCTTCCACAAAGCCATGGTTGACATGAGATATGCGACCATTGATAAAACATTTATTTTTCTCTTTATATCGTACAGAGTTTTATTTATTTACTTTTATTTTTGGTATGAATCTGTTCAATAAGCAATTGTAATAATACTTATCAATTAATAAAGCAATTATTAATTAAATTAATATGTAAATGCGGACAGACTAAACAAATTTGATACAATAATTTGTTAAGTGTCCACATGTACATATATAACAATATTTCGAACTAAAGACTAATAACTAATATCTAATTCATAGCTTTTATTCCTTAAATTACAGAGTGATATTCCAAGAATGATAAAAATGATTCGAACTCAAATACATATGTTTAGTCTGTTCATATCTGAATGTGTCAGTGATTTTCCGTGATTGAACCGTCACTAATTTTCAGGTGTCAAATTATTCAGACACGCCGGTTCACACCAAATATTCGAAGCCCACCTAGCATCCGTTCATGTTGTGTCAGCAAATACAATTCAGAATAAATATAGGTTTACGGACAGATGAATCTTAATTGTAAAACTGAAGTGGTTTGTTCCAGTGTGGAGATGTAATCACTTATTTCTGTTCAATATAGATAGTCATTATGAAGTATGCAACTTTACAAATTTTGTTAGTATTGAATAGACTTTCTTTAATAACATTAAATTGTTTTACAAATGGGCATTAGATCGTTTAAACGAGTACTTCGAATAAATAAAGAACATAAAACTGCATGATTGGATGATCCAAAGAGAACTTGTGAAAGGTGTTTTTTCTTTTGTCTCCTTGATTTAGTATAAACTTTTAGTTCTTACAGTGATTCACCGTGTTGTCAAAGACGCTTTATTTGACGTGATACCAGAAAAATGGCCATTAATAGATAAAGACTCTACTGAAGATTAAGGTTATTTAAAACATTAGATATCTGTTTAGCAATGTTTTATTGAAATAAACTATTTAATTGTTGTATTTTAAATATATTTTAATTTGTAATTATTGTTTCTAATTCATTAAAATAGGTTATAATTGAGCGAATATCTGAGTTTCCTGAAAGTATTATTTTACTCTTCTTTTCCATTTTTTATAATTTAAAACTATTGGATCCTTACAAATATTACTATTTTTTATGTTGTATGTTCCACTACTATCATTTATATTTTTATTTTCTCAATCTTTTTTTTTTTTTGTTCTTCTTTTTCTTTATATATAGTATGAACAAATACTTAGAACTTTGATACATATTGACCTTAATTGTTGCAGATTTTATTATTATGCTTTAATAAAAACATTGATTATCATACTATTAAAAAAATAAGATTAAACTATCTATTATAAAATAATAAATTTTATAAAGATACTCATTGAACATTCATAGCATTATTACAAAAATAAATAAGGAAAATCAGATTAAAATTGATCATCTCTTTGAATAACGTTTCTTACTTAACATTAACAAATACTTTGTTTTCATGATCGAAATAATTGTGTAGTTTTCAACTTTTCCTGTACTAATTAAAAACATTTCTCCATTTTTTTCCCGTCATTATTAAGGTATTAGCTATCACAATTTAAAATATTAATTGATTTAAAATACTCACAATAACATAATGAATTAAAGTGTCTACAATACCTTTGTTGATATATTTTTATGCCATCGTTTTTACTGATACCTACTACCTTGAGGATACATTTAAATCTATGACACGATTGAGCATTGAAGTATTCATAATAATTGTTTACAAGAAAATCAATAATCTATTTATTTCTTCTCTGTTTTGACTGAAAACCTCTAGTGACCAAGGTTTTCTTTTAGATTTGAAACTTAATTGAGTGAAACCAAGTTGCTGGAAAGTGGAACTAATTGGCACCAAATAAAGGCAGAATTACCCTCACAAGCACTAAGGTTTAGTGATGTGCGTGCTAAGTCGCCAATTCATTCAGGACACGCGAAACTTACATAAAGCACCCAGATGTCATATTAAACATGCCCTCTATCAAAGGAAACATTACTTTATATCTATCAGGATGGCGTTTATGAGGGCGATATTTCTTATTTAATACCACCTCAGTGTACTTTTTTATTTTTATTATTAGTATCAAAGTTTAATGAGTCACTCAGCTTTTGATAGATAAGGAAAGGTCATTGAAGTTTTATGGTCGTTATATTTTATACTTTGCTTTATCTATTTATATCTGTAGTAGCGAGAAAACTTAGCATTTAGCATGATGGCTGTTTATGCTAAATGAACTCGGTTAAAACCTCGCTTTGCAAATTAAATATCAAATTCTTCGAACTGAAAGTTGGTTTGAAGTTTCATATGTCTCCTGTTCTCCTGAACCGGTTAAACAAAAAGTATTAAAAATTCCCTTCTTGAAATGTAATCCTTGGAAATGTTTGAAATGGTTGGAAATAAGAATTTAGTGTTTGACTAGAATTGTGCATCATCGACAACAAACAGCGACTTATTAGAAAAATATTTCTGACTTAGAGGGGTATGGGAAGAGGACATCCAACGAGTAGCAAACCATCTCTAACCAGAGGAGGGTGAAATTTTCATTTCACGAAATAAAAGCCCCCAGAGACGAGATTTGAATAGGTGCCGCTAGAGAATCGAGGTTACTAGAGATCTAAGTTACCAACAAATATCCCAAAAATAAAAAGCTTAAATAATATGGAAACTTTAGGCTCTGCTTTAAGAGTAGGTTTAGCTTCATTTTAATCCCCAACTGAATCCTCCCTAGCCTTCCTCTTGTGAAATTTCATAGCCAAATCGAATTAATAAACTGACTATAAAGGGATTATAATTAAGCAAAGCAGCAATTTTAGTAAAGAAAGATTTAAATAAGATTTGGTTTATATTTGGATCTATTTATTCTTATTTGTGTACTCCCAAAACTTTATATTCTCTAAATTCAAAATTATTACACTAATCTACATGCAAGGCGTTCATATAGCTAAAGCGTAGTAAAAGTTAAAAAAAAGTTTTTTTTTGATGATTAATATTTGTTATTTGGGAATATTTTCAAAGCCAAAGTTAACGAAGTCCAAGCTGTTGTTATGTTTTAAAAAATGACAACAATTGATTTTTGTCCTATAAACCAGTTTCAAAAAGTAGATCAAGTCACCTTAAATATTTATTTATTTTTAATTTTCAAATGATGGTTCATATTTAAGTTCATACAATAGCTACAAAAAGAATCAATTAGATTTCACTGTAGTTCTCAACTCCTTCGATTTCATTACTGACTTTATGTTGGTTATATCGATGTTATTATTGCTCAAATAAGCAACTCTTAAATATTGACTTGCCTTATATATTTTATCCATATTCATAATACACAGTATAAAAAGAAAATTCAGATGAAAACAGTAATGAACCCATTTTTTCATTCCTCACATATAATTTTATTCTTGCATTCAATCATCTAAAATATTTTACCCAAACTTTTGTGTGCTCTCTGTCGTAGCCACGTTTCACAGTGGATCGAGCCAACGTTTTTATCTTTTGCTATAGTTCCCTGCACTTAACATTCTATATCGAAAATCTGATAAAACGCATGTTTTTTATACATGGTACATGGTAGATCAAACTTACTGCATAACTTTAGAGAAGTTTTCATTGTGAATAATGCTTTTCAGACTTTTCTTCGAAGGAAAGTTGTATCAAAGAAAGTTAAAATGATTTTCCAGCAGAAAATGTACATTTGCTTTAAATAGAAAAATGCTATTTGATAAGATAATGAATAATTATAATAATAATCTATTCTTTCTTTTTTATATTAAAAAAGATGGTCTAAACACCAAATTATATAAGCATAATCATAATGTCACTGAAAGCAAAAATTATTTAAAATGAAGACAAAAATATTGCTCATCTGATTTAATGTTTTTGCTAAAGTGTAATGTGTTCTAAACGTTGTATATACAAATATAGTTATTGTTCTTTATTGCTCTTTAAAAAAAGGTAATTTTATTGTTTAAGAATGTGAAACCTAACTTAATCTATTGTTATTTTTATTTATATCTAAGTTATAATTAATCCCTTAAAACGTCTTCACTCCCAATTTTGTCGTGCTTTTCAAAGTATTGGACTCTTAATCTATTTCCTAGCACGTTGTATTAATTTTGTTAAAAAAAACAATCCATTGTATATTCAATTTTATACTGCGCTATAATAAACTATATTTAATATCTTTCACAATAAAAAATCTATATTTAAAAAAAATATATATTTAATATAAAAGTTCATAAATATAAAAACATAGAGTTTTATTCATAAAACACGAAATATAGATAATTATTATAGACCTACCTCCCAGTTGAAAAAGAGAGGGACCTATAACTTTACTCATTTATAGCTCTATACAGACAAACCTGTAGTTGGATTACAATATATAACACACTGTAGTAGACAATTGGCCTGACAATGCAAAGTTGCGAAACGTTGCCTAAATAAAGCTGTATTACTGACTAATACTCAAGACACACGACAAAAAAAAAATTATTTATATATGTTCTATACTACGTATATCTTTTGAATGATTTTGTTATGTTTTTACTCATGTAGATGGATTGAATATGTAAAAGAAAAAAATGTTAAAATTTAAAGGCATAATTATTTCACAAATTTTAATTAGTAAACCAATTGTTCTACATTTCGGCTTATTTGTCATCCTAAGGTACAAAAATTTCAGTTATGCATTCCTGGACATACAGACACGAACTACCAAGGTAGAGGAGGAGCTCTTGAGGATGGCATATTAGCCGAAACGTAAGAGATTTTATTTATTAATTACAATTCGTGAAATAATTTTTCTCTTAAATTTTATAAAGAAGAAAATTCGTTTTCAATTGTGGTACCTGCAAACTTCCTTACGTTCATGTTTCGTAACTATTCAGTATGTAAATTTCATAAAAAACATCATTTAGAATTTCACAAAATATTTAGGAAGCCAAAAGAATTGAATATTTTTTTTTTTAATAATTTATTTATTGATATTTACAACTGTATACACATATATACAACAAGTAAATTTGCTGTAGGTGACA
>NW_027113760.1:930330-933236 GCF_000696795.3 Halyomorpha halys | reverse complement strand
CGATACCGATATCGATATTTTTCTTTCGATATCCGATCCCTACTACTGAGTGAGTAGTCGTGACATAGGCCAATCCGCATAACCGAACTGTCTTGAAGGTATGGTATCACAAAGCGCCTTTACAATCAAACATTAAAGCATAATCACATCATCATTTCAAATCTTATTAATTTAAATATTTAATATGATTCAAAATATATCAAGATTTCGCAATGATCTCACGTTTTCCTATCATCAATCACTAGCCCCTGGTATTTTATTAACTATTAAGAAAAACTGTCTCTAACACAATATATTTGTTACAACAAATCGACGAGAAACGAGTTAAATCTTTCGCTCCAGGCTTTCTGACCTAGTCTTATGTGGGATGCGGTTCATCCGTGAGGATGTTTGCAGTCCCTACCGTTGCGGTCTTGAATACCGAAAGTAAGTTTATAGATAGGCTGAATAACCGAAACGTATTTGGATGCCAGGTAGCTAACCACTAACACGCACAATCCTGATCAAGAATTCTCGTCCGTAGGAATGTGGAGCCCAGAGGGAGAAATACTATATATTCTTAGTTTTGTGTTATTGTTAGCGGTAAGATACACGATTTAATTATTAATTAATGGTGACATTTTGTATTAACAAAATACAAATAATTATAAAACCCGATATAATTAAATAAAATCGAATGGATCGAGGTAAAATGTTTTGTTCAATAATACCAAAGTTTTTCAAGAATTGTTAATCCCATGAAAAAAAATGTTCATATTAAATTCTTAGAAGTGAGGAATATATTTGTTTTAATATTTTATCCCTTGATATGCCACAATTTTTGTAATTATTAATTATTAAACTGTCTCACATGTTATAAGCTCCCCAATCAATATAAACGTAAAAATATCAAAAGCTTATTATTAATACGAAACATCACATAATTTGCGCACAATTATAATAGAAGTACACTTAATTTCTTTTAAAAAAGTAGCTCACAGATTAAATCATGCCTAAATTCTTACCAAACCTTCACCACTACATTCCCCTCCCCCCCATGTCCAAGAAACTATTTTGTTTTAGTTCCTCTAGCTATAAACTAGAAGTAACTCATTGTCAAGTCTCACTTACCACCTAGAGGATTTTATCCTTAAGGAAAGGCCACCTCAAAACACCTTCATTTATGAAAAATATTTATAGTTGTGGTTATTATTTTAGCATCAAGTGGTTCTGAAAAACAAAACTTTTAAGGAGACCCTAAAAACTAACCTTTTTAAAGATAGAACCCTTATTTTTCAACTCAAAGAGCACATAATAATCTTCTGATAACAGCATACAAAATTTCCAAATAAATTATAAATCAACTTTGTGGCTTAATGGTTTTAAATTGAAATAATTTAAAAGAAAATAAGGTGAAAAGTTAATAAAAGGATGAGTTATGTGAGAACTATATTAATTTAAATATATAATACTTTACATTGTGTTGAAAATAGTCATTAAATAATTAGTATAATTTTATTTTCTAAGTTGTTCAATATTAGTAATATCATGCATAGCGGGAAAAATATTTGTGACTTTCAAACGTTATTACTTCCAATTCAGGCCATATCTTTATTCTCATTCATATGAACATATCTTAGATGAGATGGACAATAGAGGATAGAGGATCTACCGAAACTGAAAGTGTGCATAACAACGCCGGTGTCAATTTGAGGCCTTGCACAACACTTCGGGTGATGTATACATAAACATTCGATGTATACTCAAATTGCTAGAATGTCAAAAGCGTGCATCGTTGTACGGATCAAAGTGAGACATCTTTGCATCGGCCTCTGGCAGAATGATTCCTAGATGCGGCGCAGAATGAACTGGATTAAAAATCTCATTATTATATGTAATAATTTAATGATTTTCGCCATTAAACGTTGTTCTTTGGTCCAAATAGAAAGATTCATGGATGAAAAAAAATCTGATTTTTCGTTTAATTTCCCTTATTTGTTTGATGGTTCAATTTTTATTTTTTTTTATAACTCGATTTGCAGTAAAAATATTCAATTTTTATAGAAGTTCCGAGATATACAAACTTTCTTAAAAGTCGTCTAAATCTCTTCTAAATATATTTAAAAAAAAAAAAAATAGTTTTGATGAACATCTTTGAAAAATATTGTGTAGAGAAACAATTCTCGAAGTAAAATTTGGTATTATCTTTTATTGGTAGTTATAAGATGATAAGTTTATATAATTAAAAAAAAGTGTCCTAATTAACTAACTTTTCCTTGAGGTAGTAGATTGAAAATTAAATATCAGAGAGAAGGATATTGATTCGTTGGGAGCTACCTGTTTTTCCCGTTTATCGTCAGTGGTTCGGATCGCTCCCCATCAAGCTGTCAATTTCTATCAGTATAATGGATTTTCTTTATATTGCTCTGGGGGACTGTCGGAACTCTTTTTAAAGATACACATTTTTCATTTCATTTTCAGTAGCAGAAAAAATTCATTATGCCGTTTTGTAAATACTCTTTTAATTTAAACTACGTATAAATTATTGGGCTAGACGATTGATGGCCAATTACGAAACGAAATCAAGTAATTTGCAGCATTTGTACAATTACATTAATCTCAAAGAAATCAGATTTATAATATTTTATTTCGTGAATTGTATCATTTTAGTAATTCATTAGCATTCTTGAAATGGCTTAATTAATTCCATTGGTTCCGAAATACTACCTAAAATGCACTATTAAAGAACATCTCAGGAAACCTTTATTAAATAAAATGTTTAACCAAATTATAAATACACTTATTATTTTTTTTAATATTTATTTATTGGTATTTACAATTGTACATTATAATACATTTAGTAAATCTGATCTAAGTTAAATTGGAGTGTTACAGGCGTGTAGAGAAACTACCCATTGGTAGCACTC
>NW_027113760.1:929618-930280 GCF_000696795.3 Halyomorpha halys | reverse complement strand
AGTAAATGTTGCAATAGTCGGAATCTACGAGCAGTTTCTTGTCTTTTTAGTCTTGTATGAGGATTCCATGTCAGTCGTTTGTCGAGATGTAGTCAGAATTGAATATTAATTTCTGAAAACAGTGTTAATATTAAATCAGGATATTTTTCAATATTGAATATATACAATATAATTTTCAGTTCAAAAAAGTTTAGTTACTTAAAATGTGAAATTAATTTACTTTAAGTTAGTAGGAATGGGATAAATCATTTGAGCATTCAATAAATAAATGGAAGATTAATAAATGTGTGATGTCTTACCACATATTTAGGGTGGTGGGGGGGGGGAGCATAGTAACTTAAACTTATAATGCTGAATTGTACTTTATTATCAGGTTTCTTTTTTTTTTTTTTTCAAATTAAGTGAATGTTTTTAGAGTTCTACTACTGGATAGTTTCTCGACATGCTGTATCATATCATTATCATTATGTCATTATGATCAAATTTGCTTGTATTTTTTATACAGTTACAATAAATAAACAAAGTTAAGTAAAAGATCATATTGTTTGAGCTATAATCATTACTACTGAGTAGGGATGGGATATCGATATCGATATTATCGAAATATCGATATTTTGTTTCCGATATCCGATATTTTGATATCGATATTCAGCAACCGATAA
>NW_027113760.1:928934-929378 GCF_000696795.3 Halyomorpha halys | reverse complement strand
ATATGGAGACATTTGTAATTAGTCAGCTGTATTCGGCTTTTGTTTCTGAAATGGTTTTTGAGAACAAGTTTAGTGAATAAATCTTTATTTACTCGTAAATGAAAGTTTCAAACCATCAAGAATAAGGCGGCCGTTATGGATAAGATTATCTAATTTTCTACGAAGTGTTTACATTTTATCCTCTCCGGCTCTCAGCGTATTGATAAAGCTTCTCTTGTTTTGTTTTTTTCTATGCAGTTGTTCAAGCTAACACTATATAAAATTATTTCTTATCTAAATACAACAAACGAAATTGTATTAACAAACTTTATTCATTAAAATAATACATTTATTAGAAGTACTTATTTAAAAAAAAAAAATCTTTTTAAAGAAAACACTCCAAAAAATAAATCCGTCGGACCCATGGATGTCCGTTTAGAGATGAACTTAGATTAAAAAAGGTTA
>NW_027113760.1:918184-922134 GCF_000696795.3 Halyomorpha halys | reverse complement strand
ATACGAGAGGAATTCGAAGGTTTAGTGGACCCCCAAAGCTCAACTCCATATGTCCAGATTGGCCTTATTACAGTCATGTAGATCAATCTTTTGTAATGTGTTGGAAGTTCAGAGCGTTTGTCTAGTAAGTGCTGTTATAATCGAAATCGACGAGCAGTTTCCTGTCTTTTCAGTCTGGTGTGAGGATTCCAGGTTAATCGCTTGTCCAAATGTAGTCCAAGGTAGCGGATCTGTTTGACAGGGGTAAGAGTAACATCGTTAAATGAAACTGTAGGGCAGTCAGTAGGTTTACGACGAAGGGGTAAGGTGATTTGATGGGATTTGTTGGAATTTGTCTTAATATACTTATTATTTATATATATAAAAATATTCATAATAAATAAAAAATATTACGTTTAATAACAACATGACATATGATAATAGTAATCAGTAAATTTTAACCCTAATAATGAATCCACTTCGGGCCTCAATGAATCCACTCAAGGTCCAAAAAATATCTTCATCACAGGTCACAAAAATAAATATATCCTGGGCCTTAAAATAAATAAATCATGGTCCTCAAAAGGTGCCTATATTCTCAAACTCAAAATCTAAAGAGAAGTAATAACTTTTTAGTAATAGAAAAAGTATTCGAGGATTAACTAAATAAAATAGTTGAAAGACTAGAAGCGCTCTTCATATAAAGTGAAGCCAATTTACAAGAAATCCCCGATCCCTGCCAATTACCCACTACGGTGGAAAATACTAAAAAAATTTAATAAAATAATCGTATCGCACTGCTAATAAGGGAATAGTTCCTGCGTTTCACACAGAGCGAGATTCAACATGTTCCCCCTTGTCACAGCACACGTGACCTACGACCTCAGCAACAAAGTGCTGTTGTCACGTCAGAGGTTACTTAAGACCAACAAAAAGGTTAATAAACAAAATATGAAAAATCAATATAATAACTTCTGTGAGAACAAACACCCTTAAAACTTCATAGGGTTACAGTAATTGAAATTATCTATATTAATAGTTGCCAACCATGTACTCATTTCAAATGAAAAAGACATTTTTTTTTCACAATATTATGCATGAAATGAACTAAAAAAAACTCACCTGCTTGCTTAAATCCAGTAAATCAACGTTAAAAGGAAGAAACAGGTTAATAATATTGGAGGACAGAAAGCCTAAATTTCAGGACACTTTTTTGTTTTATAAGATAGCTTTACTTGCTATACTGAAATATTTACTTTCTTATTTTGTTATATTTACTTGTTTTTTAAAAAAAAATTAAGCCATGTTTGCTATTATTTCTACAACATAGTTGTGTAGGATTTCTTTTTCGAATTCATAGTTCCGATTCATAAAGGAAAACAAATATATTGTTAACTGGGAAAAGGATGAAATGTAGTGTATAGGATAAATACTATAAACAATTATTGTAATATTAGATAAACCTTTTATAAGGTAAATAAAGATTATTATGCAAGCAATCACAGTATTCATTTCATGTCTATTTCTTTCTTATTTTTACTTTTCCAAGTATTTTAGCTTATTTATAAATATTTAAAGTGTTTTAATTGTGCATATGTAATTTTTTTTTTATTTATAATTAAAATAAATAATAAATTTACAGCAGCGGAGGAGGCGGTAGCATGCTCGGAGACGTGAACATCTCAGCCATTCTCGATTCCTTCAGCGTCAGCTACGACAAAAGAGTAAGACCAAACTACGGAGGTAAGACAGCATTAAATCTTACAGCGAACTGCTGTTTACACATTTTTATATTTCATTTGATCAACAACATGGCATTTTCCTGTACTCCAACGCTTGAGTGAGTTCTATGTATAATTATTTTATAAAAATGGTCATAAAGATATCGACTAAAATAAACGTTTTCCAAAGTAAAAGCTAAATAAATGACATTTTTTCCAAAGACTCTTTAATACATCGTTCTTTGATAGTTATAAATTACCATTATAATATTGTTGATGAATAAAAAATATATTTTATTTAATATTGGAGATTCCATACTGCATAGGCTTCGAAGTTATTTGCTAATCATAAAATCAAAAAACAAATTACTTCAGTAAACTGAATGAAAATATTTATTTCATGTAGGAATTTCTGATAAAATTGCATCTAAAAGTAAAAATTCAGCAGCGTATCGCAAATTATATTTTTTTCAGAAAATATGTTTTCATCGTATCTAAATTCAAGTTTTTAACATGGGCTAACTATGTATGATGATTTAATAATAGATATATTTCTTAGTGCAATATTTGTGGACTTAGACAATCACGTTGATACAAATGCTACCTTTGTTGAAGATTGTCAACACTATACAAGGCTCATAAAGCACTAAAAAATCCTTCTAGGTACAATTAACATGAGAAAAATAATCATGTTAGAAAAAATCTAAAACGTTATGTCTACCTGATCTGAAGATGAGATTTGTAGTTGGCAAAGATTGAACTTTTTTGTTAATTTGAGGCTGTCCCGATAAATTAATGTGTAATTTTAAGACTTCTTAACAAGTCACTAATTCTCAAAAATGTAATAAAGAAAATCAGTTGAGCTTCAAGAATATTTACATTCAAATGCCCTATTTGTCAAAATTGTTTCAAATACTTATGTATACAAAACTACTTTATATACACGATTATTTAAAATTACTATATATTTTGTCTAGTTTCGAATTTATTTTAATTAATAGCCTATACAATATCTATTCATGAAACATTTTATATAGATTGTTTTGTTTTTTTCTAAACTGTTGTTTAGATTGATGATCATTTCAAAAATTCGGAATTAATCTAAGAGGAAATATTTCTCAGATAAAATTTCTGTAAACAATGATTATAATTTATTCACTCTATTCATTCAGTTATGATATTTAATCATTTATAAATTTCGTAAATTATCAGAAAACCTAAGCAAGAAATATTAATATTCTTAAAGTTTGTAATCAGATGAAAGTTTACTATTTTGTGTATCAAGCTTTTGTATTATATTTACTTCTCGGAATTCTTTGGTACAGTTTAAAAGCACAAAAAAAAATTTCTATTCTTAATTTTAGTAATTAAATATTTTGTGCTTCAAAGTCTGTTTGAAATGTTAGTTTAAAAGTCCACTATAAATTTATCGTGAAGGAATTAGGAATGAGGAAAGAACACTCTGATTATTGTGTTCAAAATACCAAATAATTTTTATTATATTTTATAATCTAATAATTTCAAAGAATTGAGTTTACATCCTTACTATCGAAAATTGGATTTTTTTACTTCACGTGTAATAATGAAGAGCTATGAAAATAGACCAATAATTATTGCGCCCATTTCCGATAATGTATGTTAGGTTAACACTCAATACTATAGATATGACGATTCGAACTAAACTGAAGCCCACCAAAAGGTATGAAGAGCCTAGTAAGAGTGACGAGCTACAATAATACAAGCCTCAGCTGGGATCTCCTCTGAATTGTTTATATGAAAACGGAGTCAGTGCTCAATGTAGCCGTGTTTATTTTTGACAGCCAGGTAGTAAAAAAGATGGTGTAAAAAAAAAAATAAAGTAAGAAGGGTTGGACGAGGTGAATGCCATGGGGTTGTAATGGGCGTGATTGGTTAATGTGGGGAGGGCAAGGGTGGGGTCGATCGAAGAGGGGTTTGGCGCATGCGCCTTCTAATATAAACAGAGGGCTGCCCTTACACATGCTACCCTCCGACCTACATTTCGGTACTAGGTCGTCCCTCTCTTCTCAGCCTCTTGTAGCAACAGTTTATCAATAATTCTGGAGATATGGCACGGCAATAAAATGTGTCCTGGAATTATACATTATCATAAAAAAATTAAAAGATTATTTCAGATATTTCATAAAACTGGAACATAGCATGGCTAGGAAAATATAACTTTAATAACATATTGGTGATGTACGTCTACAAAAACTACACTTAATAGTATAT
>NW_027113760.1:916033-918134 GCF_000696795.3 Halyomorpha halys | reverse complement strand
AATTTATAAATATATATTGCGTAAGAGTACAGAATTGAATATACACTTATAGTTCCCTCATTCACGAAATATGAAATATTTTTTATAACTGTAACAGTTATTTTTATAACTGTTTTATCTTAACATTCGATCCCTTATCACTACCAAAGCTAGAAATATTATATTTAATAGTCTAGTTAGTAATAATTAAAAATTTGCAAATAAACAATATATTAAACAGAACAAAGAAAACGATTAAATATAAAATGAAAAAAAAATCCAAATTAATGAATGCTTAAAGAAACAATATATTGTAATTTTTATCAAAAGCGCCAAGCTAAGTTTATTAGGTAATAAGTAAATTTATCTTATGGTAAATATATATATTTTTTATTGTTTTTTATATATGATCTTTGATTTATCTAGATTTAAGGCCAACATTTCATGGAAGTCAATAAAATTAATAACACAAGAATAATAAAATTAATTATAACTTAGTCAATTATTAATAATAATATTATAGTTAATTATAACATAGTTTATTACTATAACGTTTTACTTATTAATAAAATTTGGAAATCAAATCAATATAAAATGCGTTCTACTCAATAGTGCTCCCTCTATTGACCTCACCCACTGACCGACTTACATAAATTTATACAACTTGATTCCTTTATAAGTTTATTTTGTTTTATCCAATAGTAAATTTGCTTGGTTTCTTTTTTAATTAATATTTTTAAGCTATTTGATGTCGTTTAATTTTAATTTAAATAAATTATTTACATAACATTTCATTAATATCATTATTAATACATTATTTATATATACGATATAATAATTATTGTTCTTGTTTCGATGTTTCTGTTCAATGCATTATTTTATATTTTCAGTTATTTTGATATAAATTGAAATCGCTAACTCCCTTTTTCTTTGTAGTATTTGAGAGACACCTTTCTGTTGTGATATCTTTTAAAGTTAAAATATTATTAGTTTACCTTTGTTTTCTATATTTTTACTTACATTATTTAAATCTATATTATTTACAGTCACTATTTTCGTTATAAAAATAAAATATAAATTTTTTTATATTTAAAATAAAGAGTTAAATAATTACTATTTGTCTAACTAAATACAACAAAGTGATGAAAACCTCAATTTTATATTCCTAAAAAGGTGCTCAATTTCTAAATATGCAAAATGAAAAATGTTTTGTGATAGTTGCAGGCCACCTGAAATGTTATTTGTCATTTTAAATACTAAAAATTTAGGATGCTCTGGTTATCAGGTTAACAGAATTCAGAAAGGACCTAATTAAACTTTCGAAAGAATATTCTTCAATTAGAACTTAGAACATTCTATGAATAAAAAATGATGCATTTAACATCAAAATATAATTTCCTTTGACTTATATTTGTTACAATACAATATTGTTAATAAAAATCTTTGTTATTAAATGGAGGTCCTACCTCATATATTTTCTTTATTTTAACTCTCAAAAGTAGATACATTGGCTTACAGTATTACAGCATAGAAATGATAGAATTATTCGTAAAAATTAAAATTCTACGTATAAAAATGAATGTACCAAATAAAAAAAATATGTTGAATTTTGATAGAATACTTCTCAGAAATACAATAATCAATTGAATTAAATTAATTTAACGTTTAGTACATCAAATTCGCTTATTTTCTCAATTGGCAGTTGGTATTACAGCTATGGTGTTTAAAAAGAAATCATACATCTTCCGAAAAATTGAAAATATTATTTTTAATACGATCAAGTGCCATTTTCGTTTATAATAGTTTTTGGAATAATAGATATTAATAATAAATTACTTTTTTTTCTAATGAATAAAAACAACAGCTTGAAATAGATTGTTCGATCACAAGCCCGGGCAAACTGTGGAAGGGTTTGCACTGTCCAAGCACCCTCAGCTCTTAAAGTACCTTTTCAGAAGAGTGCCCTTCCCACACCCCATACAACTCCAGTAAAGAGATTACTCAAGTCTTTATTATCAGATAGGCGTAATAAAAATCGCATTTTAGTAAACCAATAAAACGCGAATAACTTACATTATATAATTAAAAGCTCACTTATAATTATCCCAGAACTAGATTATCA
>NW_027113760.1:890393-915458 GCF_000696795.3 Halyomorpha halys | reverse complement strand
GAGAACTTAAGGGTTTTCAGAAAAAAAAATTAAAATAGAGAAAGGTGTAGAAAACAGACTCACACACGCATTGAAATAATACAAAATATATTCTAACTCTTAATTCCTCTTAAAAATAATTATATTCTTATGGTACGTTAGAATTAATGCTGACAATACACCTTGTTTTACATATATGACGCACTCAGATTAAATTAATATACAGAGAGATTAAAGAAACATAAGTACTACATTAATATTGTTAAAAGATAAAAAATTATCTGTGATATCATTATTATGTTTTAAAAATATCTTAAATCATCTTTCTCTTTCACTTATAGCTTTTATTGCATAACTAAATTTTTTTTATCAATAATGTTCCGATATTCCTTTGACTTCCAATAAATGTCAAAAAGCTAAACAGAATAATATGCCAATGATATAACTTCTGTGTTAAACGGAAAATAAAATAAATATATATTCTTTCTTAGCTACCAATTTAACTGTACTCGATGTCAATGACAAGATTCTATTTTAGGAACCTGTGTTCGTTCTAGATGTTAGTTTTTTTTTTCTCTATTTGAACTGAAGATACCGCGTTGTTTTCTTAGCTGTGAGCTGCTTCACCTTCTTTGTTGATTTTGCGGCAGCTATTGGAAAAGTGCGGTAACACTCTCACCTATATTCTCCTATGTTTAGAGAGACCGGTGACGAAACGGCTCTTGCATGCTGCACAATACAGAGATAAGGCCTCAGCTTCTGAAATTTTTGTCAGGATCTTATCCTGATAATAAATTTTACTACTATATAGTTTTTTAAATTAATTAAAACAAATTATAATGCACTTCGAATTAGTTATCCTAGAACAGTCTAGTTGTCAAATAGCTGATAAAAGGCAATTAACGTAGCCTGATTTGGCACATTATATGTTTACAGACTTTTACATTTTTAACTTTGGTTAGTCTGGCACGTTATTGAATCAAAATAACGTGATTATGAAATTATTTTTTTTAATGTGACGAGATTTTTTTTTCCCTTACGATTCATATGGTAAAATTGTATATATTACATATTATTTCTATTACTAATAGATAAGGACTGAGAACTATTAAAGAGAATAAGAATCAAGGAATTACTCTTTTTTACTATTTAAAATTTAGTAATTATCATGAATTGGAAACATCTCATTACAACCAGTTATACAATTATTTTTTTAATCATGCATTCGTTCACTGCCCAAAACAAAATTTGGTTGTCCCAATGGTTTCATTTTATAAACGGTATAAATTAATAATTATACTTTGTATGATAAATTGTTTTAATACCCATCAAGCTAAAGTAAATAAAAAATAAAGTAAATAAACATGTCCTACTGCTAAATTGAGAAATCTTTTATTAAATCAATAGAGGTAATAAAAGTAATCTCATTGTTGCATATAAATATATGTGTGTGTATATATATATATATATATATCTCTATATATATATATATATATATATACAATTTAATATTTCCAACAAAACAATTTCGAAACGCTCTACACTTCTAATTAAGTGCTTTATTTAATTGATATTTCATAGTACAATTAGTAAGGGAGTGGGTAGCTCATTGGTAAGGCACTATGCTACTATCTCCAAGGAGCCGGGTTCGAATCTGGCTGTGGCAGATAATAATTTTCTATTTCACCAAGCCCCGTGGGTTCCGGAGCCCTCCGGAGTCCACCCAGCCTCATAAAGTGGGTATCCCCAATTGGGTAAAAATCTAGCGGTTGACATGATTTTGACCAAATCACCTTTGGCCAAGTAACATTAATTCCTACAAAGTATTTCACCCCTAAACCTTTATGGGTTGTAGCGATATAAATTTGATTTTTTAATTTATTATTATTGGTGAATTTGTTTTAATCATAATGTTGAACAAAGTAATACGTTAAGTAGCTTTATTGAGAAACCAAAAAGCATTTTACACAAAATTATGGCCCATCACATTCTTGCCCCAAGCCATTCTTCTATTAAAATCTTTCTAATAATTTTTACATAAAATAGACACCATCATTAGTATTACAAGGAGTGAGATGGTAAGGCTTGCCATGTTCATAAAATATATTTATTGACTTATCAAGTGCTATTTTTCTAAATAGTGATATAACTAGAATATTTTTAAAAAAATCAAGGAAACAAAAAATGTTTAAGATAATAATAAAATTCCTCTAAAATAGGTTTGATGAGCTATTAATTACTAATTTTCTAATAGTTATGCAACTATAAGGAATCAAAATACTAAATAAGAATATATATTTATATATAAAATATATGTACTCATACATACATACATATATTTTATATTTATTATTTTTGTTTAATACATTCCCTGAGCCAAGATTTGAAATCATTCTGTCCAAGGCTAGAACGAATTGGCTGATCGATTAAACTGATTTCTGGTTCCAGAGTAACCTAGTTACAACTACTCTCTCATCCATATTGTTCTGTAGTGTTTTCTTTACCTGTTTGCATACGACTTACCATATTATTGGGGAAGATGTTAAATAATAAATGCTCCTTTGTAGATCTATTAGAATAAGTATAAATTAATAAAGATAAAAACAAGGGTCATTGTAATTATCGTTTACAATCAAATTATGATTATATCTATAATAGAGAAACAAATAAAATATATAAACATGCATTTGAAATACATGAATTTTTCGAACTCCCATATTATATAATTATATGTTTAAGACAAAAGAGTTTATGTCTTTTTTTATATTTTAATTCATAAGTTTTTAAATATACCAATCACGCCCAAGTATTGATGTTTTTTTAGTTTTAGGACTACATGGAGCAGAAAAATAAAATGGTAGTAATTATAAGATGTAGTATAAATTGTTGTATATCATTTAGTTTGTTTCTTATTTATTTTATTTTTTTTATTATTGTTGAGTTGTTTGGGCGGGGGTTGTTGCAGGGCCGCCTGTGGAAGTGGGCGTCACCATGTATGTACTTAGCATCAGCTCTTTGTCAGAAGTTCAAATGGTACCTACCGGATGTTATAATCCTATATTTCTACGCTCTACACATATTCCTATTTACATATTAAAGATATTTATATATATTTATGTTCCATAATATGTGTTAAACTATATATAAATCTATCAGTTATCCATTTTATTTCTTCCTCTATAAATCTGTTTCTATTTGTATCCCTCATCCGAAACCCCGGGCATGAGTAGTGGGGTCCATTGCTGAATGTTGGCTCCCTTGGAGTACAAACTGATACAAGTTTCATTGTATTGTAATCTATTTTTGATTTTTTTTTTTAAATTCAATATATTGTGACCGACAAGGGTTGTGTTATGATACCCTTTACACAGATGGGGCCTCAAATTGTTTACAGGTCCGCCGGTCGAGGTGGGGGTGACCATGTACGTCCTCAGTATATCATCTCTCTCGGAAGTCAAAATGGTACCTCATAGAACTTACTTTCTTTTTTTTTTTGTTTTTTTTTTAACAAACATTTCTATATTTAAAAAAAAAGTAATATTTTTTAAAAGGTAACCACGTTACACATTTTGCATATCTCATGCCAGTCCTTTCTCAATATTAAAAAATAAAATGTTCTGCGAACCACTGGATATGTTTTCGGTGCTAAGGAGCATACTAAAATAAATTAATATACAAAATACTCATTTAAAAAATATTTACTCATGAAAATAATGATGAAAGATATGCTTAATTGTATTAACCAATTTTGTTTAATATTTAAAAAAAAAAATAAGTAGTTCATATTTTCTAATCCTTAAATAGTCGAAGTTTTTTATTGAAACTTTTTTTCCAGGTCTGTTTATACTACAGATATTTTGGAGATAATTAATAATTTACTTACCAAACGTGCCTAATATAGCAAAATTGAAAATAATATTATTTTCTAATGTTTCGAAAAACATTTAAACATATCCCAGTGATATATAATATTATTACTGCCTAAAAAATACCAAATTTTTGAAAGTTAAAAAAGATTACAACGATTTGATTCCCAGGGATTTTCAGTTTGTAACAAACTGAATAAAAAAAAAATAGTTGGGAAAGGGCTGGAGAGATTGAACACATGTCCGCATGAGGCCACGGCTTGGACACAGACACAAGACACTCCTACAACTCGGGGTTCATTTCAGATAGAGCCTGCCTTCAGGAAATGGACCCCAAGTTCCTTTCAGTTAGCTAATACGGCTCAGGTCCGAATTAGGCATGATAGGAGGGAACACACTCGTAATAATGCTTGCCAATTCCAAAATACTTCCTTTAGAGTTTATAAACTTTGTAGGAAATCAGTTGAAGCTAGTTTTCTCTGTATGTCATTTATATCGTGTTTTGGATGTCTTAGCAGCAACATAGCAAGGAATCAAGCATTTTGTTCCTGTACATTTCATTAGTTATACTTTGATTTTTTGTTAATTTTCCTTTTTTTTTATAAATGTTGATTATAATATAATTTTTTGTTGTCTTTTTTATTTTGTTTTACTTTCTTATTTCTTAGATGTAAGCTTTTAACGCTCTTTCATTTCCAGGTTCCAGAGTCAAGATTTGTTCTATTAGATTTTAAGTCTTTTTTTCTCTCTCTGTAAAGTCATTACATTACACTGGTCGGGTGAATGAGATTAGATGGTGTTGGTTTGCAGGTCCGCCCGTGGAAGTGGGTGTCACAATGTACGTCCTGAGTATCAGTTCGGTGTCGGAGGTTCTAATGGTACTTATACAAGGCACACGACATGGGGATATGTCTATGTAACTGTTGTTGTGTGGCGAGATCCGGCCTTCGTACAACCTCCCTAACCCCGCCCGGTCGGTTTCCCCACAGGGGAGGCTGCCCGGAGCACGTCCTTGTGTTTTGCGATGTAAGAAAGGAACCTTGCAGCGTTCCCTCTCCTTGCATGGCGCTTACCGGCATTGCCCCATCTTCTCTTCCGTACACTCACCAAATAACATGGTACTACAGTGCAACAATTTAGAGTCCTTAGCAATTTACAATCATTCCCTTGAATAACTGTTCACTTTTAGAAAATACTTTACTCATTGGTTGAAAATGGAATTCTCTTCCTGTTGGTACATTATGCGTACACCTATTTCATGCAGTACTGTTTAAGATGTGAATAATTTATTTCTGTCAAAATCCCTATTATGATACTAACATTTTTATAATTTTAAAAAAAATTGTTTTAATAACTGTGTTTATTATTATTTTAAACCGAAGCGCCCCCTTTAAAAAAGATTTAGCCAGTATTTCTTTAAAATTTTGATGGATAAGAAAAATGTCTTATCTTCAACCAAATAAACATGTTTCGGTATTTGCAGGTATGCGCCTTTGACTGATTCATTACTAGCATCAGTCATTTTATTTGTGAATGAAGCTTATAACATTGAAAAATAGTTCTATTAAATTTTGTTGTTCCAAATATTTTTTAGAGGGAGCCCTTCCATTAACTCTTAATTTTAGGAAATAACGATAGTAAATATTTTTGCTGGGGATCAGGTATAATTATTCTACATAAGTTCGAAATAAAATTTTATTATTAACACACACAATTTTGATCCAAATATTCTCTCAACTTTTATTTTCAGAAACTTCCCAAAGTTTCGGCCCTCGGTAGCTGTTGAAAGTAGATTCTGTTCTAAATGATGTTTGTAAGCGGGAAAAGAGAAGATTATTTAAGTGAAAAAGTTTTAGATTTAAAATATAAAAAGTTATATATGACATGTGCAATTAGCCTGCAGAAAAGATTTTAAAGAACATGACATCAATATTTAAGGTTGTCTCCTTGAAAATGGCCTGAGGGCCGAAACGTTGGAAAGTTTCTGAAAATAAAAGTTGACAGTATATTTGGATCAAAATTGTGAGCGTTAATAATGAAGTAAACCACTCTCAAACAAGCATTATAATAAATAATTAATCTAAAAATATTTTATTTTATATTATGTGTTGTAAAAATTCCTTTCTTTGAATGCATAGTTTTCTATCAACCTATTTTGGCTCTTATTATACTTTCAGGATGATCAATCTTCGCAAAGATTTCATTTTTTTGTTGTTGGATTTTATCTATGGTTCTATACTTCATATTAAATTAAAATATTTTATAATGTAAAATTGTGTTATTTTATTATCACTATCACACTGACATAAACCGAAACGTTGATGCAAAAATATCTATGAAATAAATACATTAAAAGGAAGGACTTTTACAACCAACCTAATATAAAAATAATGCCTTTTAATGTGAACAAAATTTTATTTTATTTGTCCTACAAGCCCAAGTATGTAGGCCATCTTGAGGGGTACAGCAATGTGTATAACTCGATATGTATTTATTTACATGAACAAATTGCTTTATACCTACAGCTTCAGACCTAGAGATGATTGATGTATACGACACTAGGTTGGTTTCCAACAAAAACAATCATTATTAAAGTTGGTGAATAAAATGTATTAGAAAAAGGAGTACATATGAATAACATCAGGTCGTTTGAATTTGAGGTTGACTATCATCCACAAGACCAATTTTATTTTAAAAAGTTTGCAGAACATTGAAGGGAATACACTTAATAGATAACAAATATTTTTAAGAAATAGCATAGCAACCTCCCTCCCTAGTAACGATGAATAGAGTCATGACTCTAATTATTTAATAATTATTCGACAAGCCCAAAGGGAGAGGGGTTGCTGCACAGGAGAAGTACAAGTTGGGCAGTGCCGGTTGCGCGTGTTACTCAAACATGGCCGGACTGCGATCTGTGTGTATCTTCATATACTTATTGTACAATAGTAGTCATTGTTGTCTATACCTCTCTATTACTTTTATCTATTTTTCTTTCATACTATGTATTTCTTCTTATCTTTCTCTGTTTAACCTCCCCTTCTTTCTTCCCCCTGGTCCGTAAAACAGGTGAAATGCCCTGGGTGGGGGACCCACGAGGCGACGAATGTGGGAGTATAGGTCCAACTTCACATCCCACTGTACAGCAAGCAAAGAAAAAATGATATAATTAAAAAAAAAAAAAAAAGAAAAAGTAATGAAAAGAAAGAAAAGAAAATACCAAAAAAAACCCACTGTCTTTATCCCAACAAAACAACACTTCTTTAATCCATGGTATCATCCCGACTTAACCATTGGAACATTCGCATAGTTTGGTCACTGCATAAACGTATAGGCTTCTGGCTGATCTGTTTGGCTCATGTTTTGCGTAGCATGCTTTTGTACTGTGCATTTTTTAATAAGAAGCTTCTGACCTAAAGGCATGTTTTAGTTAGGCTCAGTCAATATCACAGCCAATCATCGACACTACACTGGTTTCAATCAACGCACACAGGTCATTAATTAAATCACATTTGAATAAAAACTGGCACACTATATTAGAATAAGGTTCTCCAGACATTTTTGGTAGCACTATCAAAATATAATTTTTAGAGTTAAAATTGCAGAGGTTGCTCCGAATTGACATTCACTTTACATCACTTTGATCCTTGCACTTCTTCAGTTTATGTGTGTTTAATGGTGGTTCACCTTTCAGCACACCTTCCAACAAACATTTCCTCATTAACACAAAGTAGTTGGATTTTCTGTTTCACCTCTCGTTGGTATTCATTTCAATTCCACTTTTGGTAACAGACGTACAGCTTAATCTTCCTTTAAAGTTTCAAACTTTGATATTAATATCACCAAATATTTTTTCAGTTTTTTGATTTCTAGAAGAGTTACCATCTTCTAGTCTCAGACCTGTAGAAATTCAGGAGTAAATTTGTGATACAATATTATAGACAAAATTAATGTTAATTTCTATACATCAGTGGAATACTGAAACCATTTAAGATTAACTGGCACTAATTCCTGACTAATGTATCTCTGGAGTTTAGTCTGTGACAATGATTAGCTAATTACACTAATGAAATAGAGAATATCTGATTCAATCAAAATAACTAAAACAAAAATCTCAAA
Organism: Halyomorpha halys; assembly: GCF_000696795.3. Taxonomy (NCBI): domain Eukaryota; kingdom Metazoa; phylum Arthropoda; class Insecta; order Hemiptera; family Pentatomidae; genus Halyomorpha; species Halyomorpha halys. The sequence goes on along the minus strand of NW_027113760.1, from coordinate 907,494 downwards.
ACAAACAACACAGACTGATCGGTAACTGTCATTCCAATACTAGCTCCATTCCATGTGTCTGTTTGCTCTTTTTCAAGAAAATAGATCAATCACTTACTTATAGTCTTTGGATAATCGGGTAAAAATTTCATTGGTATATTTTGTGCCATTAAGATTTTACAACTGTTTTCATATTTACGGAAAATATAAACAACTGAACAACAGAAAATTGGTAGTTATTTTTTTGTGTCCCTTCCATTTTATTTCTGACATACACAACCAGAGTGGGAGGATTGATTTTTAAATCGGGGCCGCCGTAATACTTGAGGTTACTAAAGCGACGATTCACATCACCGAGCTGCAACAGCCTTGGATGTTGATATTGACATACCCATTAAGATCGATACTTAAAATATATACCATAAATTTCTCTCCCTTGAACACATTTCTGCGCTAATCATTCACAAACCCTTCCTCTATTCGATGACTGTAGGCGCCTTTAACAATAATTCTATCCAAGAATAATACCAATCTCTCAAAAATTAATAAACTTATTCAGACCGATTAAAAAATATTATCTCATTTTTTTCTAAATCATCTATACCAAGAATTTAGCTTGCAATTTCCTAAATTGCTTGGAACTCCCGTAAAATTTATATAAACATTATTAAAATGTATAAATGATACATAGTTTGTTAGAATGGTTTAATAAACAATTTTTTTTCGTTTTAAAAAAAGATATTAGAGAGGAAATGTTCCACCTGTCAGTTTATATCAAGTTTATATCATGTTGCCTTAAAATAAATAAATAAATGACCGAAATTGAAAGATCTAGAACCACAAATGAGGACAAGTCTACTGGAATAAATTATCCCTAATTTCTGGTCTAGTTATGTGCAGTCACATTGTTATTTTCATGTACTTATATAGGGAATAAATAGTACGCCAAAGTTCATGACTTTTACTATCACTAATGGTACACTTTCAGCAACTTAAAATTTTTGACAGTAATGTAGTTGAGGTAATTCTTAAGGAGCAAAGTTTGATGGCATATGTTTACTTATATAACACTGCATATGAAATATTGAGAGTTATAAGTCATTCTGTTCTCATCAGTATTATTTAAAAAAATAATAATTATTCAATTATTACGGATTGCGATAACATACAATGATTTAAATTTATAGATTTTTATAATGTATAATTTGTATATAAATTTCACGAAAATTTTAATAGAATATCCTAAAATTAGGAATTTCTCGAAACTCCAGGTTTTACTTTGACGGCTCATACAGAGATCTTTTTTTTTTTTTTGTGTACCATTCAAATAAAATTCAACAAACTAGGTCATATGCCTACTGCTTCAACCCAGCCATTTATTTTAATTTATTTGGTGTCCTTGCATGATTTATATATTTATGTCCGTGTTATAAATACAAATTAGGGTAGGAAGGGCCGTAAATATGGATTAGGTGACAGGCCCTTTTAAAAGCGGGAGGGTTGTGGCGATGGACGGAATGAAACCAGGTGATGTTAATGGAAAATTCACTTTTGCCGTCCCATACAGTATTCAGTATTTTCCTTTATTGTTCTCGGAATTGGATCCGGACTTTGCTGAACTCATCGGTCTGTCCCTTTTAATTTCACCTTTTTTTTTCTTTTTTTTTTTTTGGTCCTTTTTTATTCGGACAAAGTATTTTGACTGGAATATAAAAATTGAATAAACCGAGCTATCATCATATTTGAAACAATGAGAATAATTATTTCTTAATATTAACTTTATATATTTATTCTATAATAAACCATACGGATGAGAGTTTATTCGCTAATAATTTATTACAGAAGGAATAAACATGGCTTTTCTTGTTATAATTAATGAATTTACTTTACTCATGGTTTATTTATATTCAAATATTTGTATTTTATTACAAATTTTTATTGCAATTTTCTTAATGTCATTACTTTCATATTTTGTTTGTTTTCTTAATTAAATTTTTAATATATTTTTTCTACCTCAAGGTCATAATTAAAACTGACAGGATAGAAAAATATAATAATAACAAATCGAGATGTGAAAGAAATTAATGCAGTTTCTTTGATCCAACGTAACATATACAGTGTGTAGTGTTCCCAATGTTAATAATAACTATGTTAATAACTATTAGAAAATTCAAATAAAATTGTATACTAAAATAAAATATTTTAAATATAGATAAGCGAAGATTAGTAAAGAAAATGTATAGGGCACAATATATAGCAAGCAGCTTAAAGAAAATAAAACTCCCTTCAAGCAGAACTGTGCAAATTGTACATGAGTACTGAGAAGCCAAGTACGATTAATTTACTTGTACTCAAAATCGATTGCAGAATATATTATTCATACTCAAAACATTTCAAGGTTATTACAAGTAATCCGTACTCAAGAAAAACTTCAAGCACGAGTACAGGGGATTCATATTCATGCCAGCTTGGAAAACAAGTATTAGTAATTAATAATAAAAATATATTAAGTAAAGGTAAAGTAATCATTTATCATCATTGAGCCTATCTAACTATCTTGAAAATTTTACTTTATATTTTGATTTAAGTATTTTTTCTTAAAGGAAAAAACTACTAGATTTCACTGTGTACTTCAGTTGGTACTCATACTTTTTAAGTAAGTTTTATATGAATGCGAAAGAATTCATTAAAAAAATTTTCAACATTTTTAATAACGGAGTATTTAATTACATGAAGTAATTGATATCATGATTACTTATTTTTTAAGAAATTCGATATATTCAATTAAAAACCTCAATCATTTTAAAGTTTGATGTAATCACTTACAAAAGTCATCATAATTGTTGAGTACGTGAATACTTGATTACACCTTCATTAAAGTAATCCAGAATTGCCCAACTGTGGTTTAAAATATATATTTTTTTAATAAATTCCAATAAATCATTTTTATATTCCCTTGTTATACTAAAATTTACTGTATTAGTCTGACCCAAATTTTGTCCAATTGTGTGTTGTTATAAACTGTGTTAATGATAGTGTGCCTGTCGTCTTGTGTGCAGTTTTGTTATGTATTATGTTAAATATTGTTTAGTTTAGTGTGTGATCAGAGAAACGAACTTACAAGGTTTGGCAATTAAAATGTCGCGATCTAGGCAAGGGCGTACCCAGGATCAAAACTAGGGGGAATCATGTCATAGTCAATTAGGTTGTGATACTTCAGCACGGAAAAGGCGAATGAACCCAAAATTTGAAAAATATTATATATAATTGTCGCGGTGCTTTGTTAGATTTTACGATTATTATTTTCTTGAAAAAAATTTTATTAAATTAATATTTCTTTTACTCCTTACCCCCACTATGTACGCCCATGGAACAAGGCATGATACTACTCAGGTATATGATTGTGATAGTTACTGTGAACTTTTAGCTCTGGAAGGGTGTCCACTCCTTCATTTTCTCCTATACCTAATTGCTCGATAATCCATACAATGTGATTTTACTTTGGAAGTAGTTAAGCAAAATTCATTCGGAATTTTCAGATAGTTCGTTATAGATTTTTTTACGTGAATATATAATCCTCATGTTGTCTGCGTGAATCGTTATTACCACAATTATTATTAATAATTTGATTTTAAGCTCCTAGCTAGAAAAAAAATGTTTAACAATTTTCGTTTTATTGAAAAAATAATAATAATAATTCATTATAAAATAGGTGGTGTATTTCGTTTTATTATGATTTTTCAAGAAAGTTAACTTACTTTTTTTTTTAACATTCTGTAGATTATTTTCACCTAAATAAATAATATTAATAATTACGTTTTTAAAAAATATTTTTTTAATTAGCGTTTTTATACCTGCTAAATTCATAGTATATATATTTAGATATAAGTTATGTCTCTATAACTTTAATCATTTAAAATTGTAAACAAATTTAACCTTTACTTATCTCTATAAAGTTCCTCAAATCAAGATTTCTTTATTTTACAAATGTTTGTGATAAAATTCAATACATATTCTATTATATTTCAGATTTTTACTTTACTAATAGTGGATATTAATATTAATCTTTTACAATGAAAATATTTAATATTATTTAGTCAAAGAAAAATTTCTACTATTAATTCTAGTAATCGAGTATTTAATCAGAAACAAACTTTAGAATAAATAATATTTTAAAGGAATATATATATTTTTTTAATGTAAGTATTGAACGATTAGCACAAGCAAGATGTTTTGTTCTGATCACTATTTATTTGAACTAAGTGACTAGTTAAATATTTTCCGAGTGTACCCATGCTGTACAATCTAAATATAATGTTGCTTAAGTCTCAGCTTGACTTATTATTCATGTTGCTATATAGACGGATTTGCGTAATGCTAAAATGACAGGAACTTCTGCAGAAACCTAACTATAACCCAAGTTCTGAAGTTTAGATTAGGTTTCGATTAAATATTTCAACTTTAAGCCCTCACTACGTCTATGTTAACATAGTTAAATACTGAGTCATCTTGCATTTAAAGTTTTGATGTGTTCTGAATTTTATATTTTCATATGCATTGGTATGTCTATTATTATTTTTTTATTCTGTTTATATTAGTAATAGATATTTACAGTTTTATTTTTACAAACAATTTTTTCAACAGGGATCGAACAACCAACACAATACTGGTATAGCATAGAAAGTTATTTTAGTTGTTTTTTTTTACAGTATACTAAAAATAATGTTATAATGCTGAGCATATATAGTTTAGTAATTTTTCTTTTCAAGATTAATTACATGATTTTTTTTTTCAGCAAGGTAAAGGATTTTTTTATCTTTTTAAATATTATTATTGAAAATAATATTTTAGACCATATTTAAGTAGATGCTTGAAGCAATATTCAATTCACTAAATTACAGCAAGAACCTGGAACCGCATTAGAAAAATTGGGAAGTAACGTAGTTTATAAAGACTTGGTATTGACCTGAGCGACGCTTGTACGGTAGCTATTGCATGCTTAGTAGACCTTGTATGACTCCTGCATGTTAGGAGGCATGCACATCGCAACTTTACATTTAAACACTATTTTTAAAATGAACTATAACGCCAAGTCCAACCGCTTTTGTTCTTAGATCATTAAATAAAGTAGTCCGTCAGTATTTATTAAAAAATATATAAGAGCACAAGCTTCTACAATTTACAAAATCGATTGACTAGCGATTTTTCGATCGTAATATTTTTCTGTTTTGATATTAACTATAATGTTTTGTAATCCCAATATAGTTTTAAATAGATTTTTGGATCATATGCATACAAGAAAAACTCACAGATAAATCATAATTATAACATTATATAGTTTGTAATATGCTAAAAATAAAAAAAAAATCCTTAATTTTTCTCTTCAATCATTCGACAAAAACTAGAGATGTAAGAAACGGTTAATTGAAATATAAATCTATAACTTTTAGACATAATTGTCAAAAAAAAAACTTAAATTGTTACTGCATAAGTATTTAATTTTTTTTTATAAACTGTTTATTTAATTAAATTCAAAGGTGATTAAAAAATAAATTATTTCATGTAATTCATAAATCACCGATACATAAAAGATATTTGAATAGGTTTGAATGATAACCAGTGAAACTCGAGGTTTAGTAATTGATATGAGCTGATATTTCAAACATTTTATACATTTCCATGTTTCAAATTTTTCATATCTTGTTCCTATTTAAAACAAATGGAGATTATTGACTTAATATTATGGTTTATGGTTTATTATTACTGGTTGTTTTTCAAGAATATAAAAATATCCTTAAAATCTGGGAAATAAATATGATTATCAGGAATTGTATTAATATAATGTCATTAAATCAAGTGTTCTTAAAAAAATATGCAGGAAATTTACAGATAAAACCAATCTGTCAAAGAAATATTGAACAAGACACTAAAAATCCATAGAATTATTCAATATTTATTCGTAAACAAACTGTTAATTTGTGGTTTGAAATAAATTAAAAATAACTACTTATTCCAAGAAATTAATTTTTAAAAATGATCTATATTTAAATAATTAAACAATGGATTCATTATATTTAACTCAAATTAATATTAAAAAATGTATTCTAGCATATGATAAATACTAATTCTACTACTGTACATTAGGCATCGACTAGCTCTAAGCTTTAAATTTTTCATTAATAGTTCCAAATGAACTTTCTCTGAGTAACTTAGCTAATGTTTTATTTCAAGCAGATAATATCTATTGAAACACAAATTGGTAATTACAGACAAGAGAATATTCAATATGGAAATATAATCTGTTATTATTTGGATATGTAAATATAATGTAATTTTTACCCTTAAATGTTGTAAATATAGAAGTTTTCATCATAATTGTCTTTTAAATCACATGTCGAACCTAATCACTTTTAAAATTTTATGTGAACTGAACTTAATCAAAGTAATGCAAATCACGATATCTATATGCATATAGAATATTTAGTATTTAGATTCAGCCCTTAACAATCATAACTTTTTTTTTAAATTATGGCTTTATTAAGGTTTTAAACAGTAGTTTATTTTTGCGGGTATTATTTATTTTCTATCTTCCATTTCTTCTCCAGCCCAACTAACCATGGACCTTCCAATCGAATGGGACACTTTTATTAGGGATTTTGGTAGTAAATCGGATTTTGAGACGAAATCATATTGGACGTTTTTTTTAACCCGAACTGTTCTAAGGCATAAAATGCCTAACATCATTAACAATTTTATGAAAACAGTGCCGAAAACCGATAACACTAAAGAACTAACTCGTTTCCCAATCTATGATCAAGAAATTTCTGTTTATGTCAGCCATATTAAGTCTTCTCGACCTGTCGAGAACACTCAACTTATTCCTGAAGTAGAATTCTAAATCTACTACTTTATTATTTTTTTAAGTGCTAATGGTTAAAACCCCTAAACAGTGGTTTTCAATTATTTGGTGATTTACAACTTCAGGACTAGTCGGATCTCAAATGTTCAATGTTAGTGTAAAATTTGATTTATCAACAGAATTGTTAATGAAATGTATCGTTTTCTTTTAGAAAGTTCAGAGTTATCGGCACTGGAGAGGGTATATGTATTCAATAAAACAAACGTACAAACACTAAAGAAAATATGAAATGTACCCTTTCATAGGAAAATAAAATAACGTTAACTGCATAGAGAACTCTAGTAAGATCAAAACTGGACTGCGTTGCATTATATATTCATCAGGAAGAAAAATCCTCTTAAAAATTGGATTCAGAACATGACATTAAGATTATCGATTGTGGCATTTAGAACAAGCCCAACATCTACCTTACCAAGAGAAGCAGCAGAGCTATCAATAAATCTTAGAAGGTAACTTCTTATGCTTTATTATGAAGTCAAAATTGTTTTCATGCCGTACCACAATAACTTTGGTACTCAGGATGATACCATTATACGGACCCTAATATACCCTAAATAGTCATAATAAGATGTATACAATATTTAATAAGTAAAAAATCGCTGTGACTGTGGTCTTTGTAATACGAAAACTTAGGAAATAGTCCACCTGTCATCAACTAGAACTGAAATAAAACTACTGAAAAAAGTCCCTCAAGAAATAATTGGTTCTAAATATCACGAAATCATTGAAATTTTATTTCCGAATCACAAAATAATTTTCACGGGTGATTAAAAATCAGAAAAAAGATGTAGGTTGCTGCATTTTGACACAATACATGGTTAGAAAATAAATTGAATAACAATAATTCTATTTAAATTTGTGAAACACTGGCAATTGAGAAGGCCTTCGACTGCGTAAAAAACAATAAAATTGAAGAATCCGTGACTGAAACGGACTCCTTATCTGTTACCAAAGGACTAAAAATTGTATACGCTTCCGACAATTTTCTCCGAAAAAATCATCTTCAGTACTACATATGAGTCAAGAAAAAATTTTCAATGGTAACAAATGACCCAATAAAGGAGCAAAAATATTGAGGTTACTTTGTTAAAATCCATAAGATATTACATGAAACTTGGAATAGAAAAAAAAGGTTCAAGAACAACCGGAATGAACAATGGAAACGTTTTACCTCTTAAGCACCTTCGTCTAACCGTAGTACCACAATCACGCTTGCTGCCTCCAAAAAGAATAACTGCTGAGGAATGCTTTAAGTTACATATTAAACTGTATATTCTAAATGCTTTATAATCAGAATTGACAAACCAACCTGACCCACTACCACCTGCTTTTAGAATTAGATTGACCAACAAGTCTGTAGCCAAAAAGAGTTTTAATGCCTAAAATACCAGAACGGAAACAACGATCTTATGATTAAAAACTCCGATTCATACGAAGACAACACTACAATCAATATAACTCATAAATAACTAGAAACGATCAAATTATTCTGATTAATTTTTAGAAGAACGATCGGTACAAATGGTCGAAGCAGTGTTAAAGAAAAACTAATAAAATAAACAAAAAGCAAATAAAACTTCTAAAATAAAAATAGGAAAAAATTAGGTAAAATAAATTTTAATAAAAAAAAATAAATTGATAAATGAGAGAGTAAACAATATTTTGCAAGCGTTGCTATATAAATAAAATGTATTAAATATATTTGAAATACAGTGGAAATGATCGATGTTATAAATTTATTACATAAAAAAAGAAGTAAAACTGAATAGTATTTTTTTTCCGCTTTATCTAAATATAATTATTCATTTATAGAAGTAATTTATAATTATTTTTAATCGTTTTAAAATATACTATTTATTCTAAGTAAGCATTCAAAACTGCAAAGTTTAAATTTAGAAAAAATGCAGCAAAGGGAGTATAAATATAAGTGTTGACGTTGAAGGTCCAATTTAATCGATGCTTGAATCCTTAACCCGAAATATAAGTGTTGACGTTGATGGTCCAATATAATTGATGCTTGAACCCTTAACTCCAAATAAAAGTGTTGACGTTGATGGTCTAATATAATCGATGCTTGTACCTAAACTCCAAATATAAGTGTTGACGTTGAAGGTCCAATATAACTTCAAATTGATAGAATTTTGAATATTTTTCAATATATTAAATAAATATTTAAAAAATATAACCATCGATGCTTGTACCCTTAACTCCAAATATAACACAATGCTTCCATAGTAATATTTCTTTTAAAAAACCTATATACACTTCGATAAATATTTAATAAACTTTTTAACTGATTTTTATCATATTTGAAAGTACATAAATTATGGCTCTATTATTAACATTTTTATCTAAATTATTTCATAGTAAAAATGAAAATTCTTTTAGAATAGCTCATCACACTGATTATTTTTTCTTAATTTCTAATTTCATAGAGATAACGGTAACATACACGTAAAACGATTAAATTATTGAGAATTGGATTTCATTTTCGATCCGCGGTTGGACTTGGCTCGCCAACTGTAGCTAAACTTCTCCTTTCTCATGAATTCTTATATCACTTTCAGGACTTCACGCTCGATTTCTACTTTCGGCAATTCTGGACCGACCCTCGATTGGCGTTCAGGAAGAGGCCGGGGGTGGAGACCCTTTCCGTGGGATCGGAATTCATCAAGAACATCTGGGTCCCGGATACCTTCTTCGTCAACGAGAAGCAGTCCTACTTCCACATAGCCACCACAAGCAACGAGTTCATCCGAATCCATCATTCAGGCAGCATTACCAGAAGTATCAGGTGACGTATCAGTTTTAGTATTTAATACCTAATGTTATAACTTATAGTAAGATAAGATATCAAAAAGCAGTACATTTAATTTCCAAAAATAAATTATTACTTAAAGGAAAATGGGTGATTTCGAGTGGCACATGTTTTACTGAACACGTATCTCGTGAATTTTTTTATTAATATTGTATTCCTTAATACTAAATTTAAATGAATGTTTACTGAAACATATTTATTTATATGTATATCATTTATTTATATAGTCAATTATAAAAAATATAGATTTTGTAATGTAAATATAATTTGACATAAACAAACTTTAGTTGAATAGAAGCGTTAACAATATTATAATATAACCTGAAATAAAAAAATATTGCAAAGCAAAATAAACTGAAAAACGCTTATTAAAATATAATAATAAAATTTGAAATAAACAAACTAAAGTTGTATAGAAGTATAAGCAATACTACACCTCTAGACTGATTCCATCTAAAGTTCATAGAGATCCGCTGATACTGAGAATGGTAACCCTCAAGGGCAAGAGTTAACTTATTACTTTTAATAAGTTCAATGGTTTCGTTTGTAGTATACGATTATAAAACTATCTTTTCTTTAAAAATATATAGGAAATTTTCACTCAAAAATAAATATTAAAACAAAGCTTTTAAAATAAAACCAAAAATCTATTTTAAAACGATATTCAAGAACCAATAAGAATAAATAAAATACTGATACACTATAATAACTGAAAAGAAAGAAATACTATTACATGCAAAAGTACGAGTATATCTTGAAATAACCTAAGTAACTATTTTAAATTAACCTCACTAGTGAAGCCATTTATTTTTTTTTATCTTGCCTTTAAATTTACATATTTATATCTTTAACGTTTTGGGAAATTTAAGTCCACCTTTTCAACATCCAATATATCCTTGTATTAATGTATCAGTCACAGTTACAAAACATTGTCTAACTGTCTCTCACCCAACAATCTTAGGAGGGTTAGATGCTGATTTCCAGTATCCCCGGAAAGTGTCAGATATACATCTAACACTATTGTGTTTTAATTAAGAACGAAAGAAAAGATAAAAAAAAAAAAAATAAAATAAGGAAAAATTTTAATATATAAACTTAAAAGGTGAAACAAATCAATAAAATCTATATTTATTTTTTTATATTGGTGTCAAAACCACACCACAACTCTTACATTCTACTAAGTCTATCTTTCTAAATAAGATATCTTTGCTGTCATTAATTAATGACGAGGCGAATGGAAACAACATTCTTTGAAGAAAATTACTATATTAAAACTGGTTTGGACATTTTCGAAACAACGTGTTGCTATCGAGATGAAATATTAACACATAATATTGAGAATATACACATATTTTGTAGTTATTTTGTCTAAAAAATATAAAATAAGTGTTTCTTAAAATAATTCTCTATTATTTAGGTCTATTTGTCGTTTGTCATTTATTAACGAGTTCAGACTCACTGTATTTAAGAGAAGAACTTATAACAACTTGCTATAAGAATGGTTTCTTAAACTACTTAATAACATACTTTTGTATGTAAAGTTATCTTTTTCTTTTTAATGAATCTTGAGTTTCATATTGATATTTTGGTTTAAAAAAAATATCAATATAATAAATAATTCAAAACACCATCCAATTATAGTCTCAAAACTTTTATTGATGTGATAAAACTTAATGTGATAAAAGTGTATTAATAGTGTTTAAAGAGATATAATTTTGACTGTGGTTTTTAATGGATATTTGACTTATTGGATATAAATGTTTTGACCTGGGCAGAATAGCCTGTATGAAGTTTTTAGAGTGGTTAAATTATATGTTTCATAGTGAATTGAGTAGATTGTCCCTGAAGATGGCCGAATTGGCCGAAACGTTGGACGTGTAAAAGAAACAAAAGTTTTGAGACTATAATTGGATGGTGTTTTGAATTATTTATTAAAAAGTTACCAGTCTCAAGAAAAAATTTTAAAATTTTAAGATTATAAAAAAATCAATATAATTAATAATAAGTTATACAATAAATGATACAATAATACGGTTTATACAATAAATGTTAAACAGAAGCAGAAAATGCCAATTTTTTTTATCATTTAATTAGTCAATTAATTTATACCATGTGTATTTTAAAATCCTTTTTTATTCTTTCCCTACAAGCCATTGCTACCATACAAGGTTTGATTTAATTAACTGATCATGCAAACACTAATATATTAACACTAATATAACATAACACTAATATTCATGTGTTTAAATTTTTAAATCGTTCCCGATATATTATCCGTATTAAGAACGCATCAGTAGTTAAATTTAGTTAAATCTTAAAAATGGAAAAAAAAAAAAGAAGGGAAATTTCAGGAAACAGTGAAGTTAAACAGACAAACATTAACAGGTTTTTATTATAAGAAGAAATGAAACAGATACTGCCCAAATTCCTTTGGATTTCAAAAGGATGTCGCTGGTTTTTATTCATAAACGGGCTAGAAAAATTTAAAGACGGGACACTTTTAATTGTAATATTATCAGATATACAAGCCGTTAAACTCTCAAAGTGTGAAAAAATATTAAAAAGTTTCCGTACTATAATCGAGCCGCATGCTAAACTAAGGCCGTTACTTGGTGACCATATCTTAATTATTTCTATATTGAAGAAATAGAAGATGAATTAAACCACATACTGCAATGTTCTATAAAAATAATGACATATTACAAAAAAAAATGAAAAAATCACTATTTCCAATGTAAATAAAATAAGATTTTACAATATTAATGAATGGATGTTGATTAGTAATCCAAAGCGCTGCATGATATCTTGTAGGTTCGGCCGAACTAAAATTACATCTAAAAATGTACCTCTATGTATTGTAGAATACCAGACATGAAGGATCGCAATGTGAAAGTCTCTTACAATGTGTCAATCGCCAAGTTCATCACAGTTCTTTTTCTATAACATACCAAATTTTTCTTAATGAAAAATACTGGTATTCAGTATATGGAAAAAATAACTTATACAGCCACTGAGAAAAAGTGTGAATTATTACATTCACTAAACAAATTACGTTGTCTAATATTGTGGAAAACAAATTATATTAATGTTTGTATACAAACTAACGATTCAAATTAGAATAGAGAGCATTTGGAGCAAAAGATATCCCTTCCATTAAAGATAGTCTCCAAGCATCAATAGCATCAATATTTAGTTCAAACCATCATGACTGCTCTTCTCCTCTATCAAAACAAAATGTGTTTACTTTAATTAGAAAAGAAACTCACCACAACCACTAGAACTTTATTTAGAAATTGTTCAATTACCATATGTTAGTGTTTGTAAATTTCAGAAACTGTCGTTCGATAGGCGTCTCTCTTGGAAACATCACACTATGCCATTGAAAGAAGAATGTGTTGGAAAGATTAAAATATTAATGGTACTTAGGGGAACAGGAAGAAATGATCATGTCCAACCCTTAGTTCGTGTGTTGAATCAGGCCTACCGCCTCTGTTCTTCAAAAGGCAATAACTTCATGGCAAAATTGTACACACATCCCACCCATAAATATATTTTTTAACATACATTTTTTACAAAGTTTCATCAAATGAAGAATTCTACCTTGCCATTGTTAGAGGAAATGCCATTCCAATAAATTAACTAAAGGAAATTAGACAAACAGAAATAGAAAACGAAGTAACCCTTACTTACATATAATACAAGACTTGTATGCAGCCCAAATTAAATCTACGAAAATAATAAACATAACACCAAAGGGTGAAGACTATAAGCTTAAGTACACAAAAAGAACATTTTAGTCTCAAGTAGATTACTTTATTGATCTAGCCAAATTTTCGCCCATTCTGGCATCATCAAGGCATTAATGTACGGCGGGATATCACTATTAAAATAGCAATAGGATTACTCAAAAATAAAAATAATATACAGTTCTTCTTGGGAACGAAACTAGAATCTTCTCCAGGAGGAGAGGGGTTGCCAAACTTAAAATATAATTATTCCAATATTACGTTAAAGGTTAAAAAAATCACTGAAATAAAAAAATAAATAAATGAGAAATGTTTTTCATGAATAATTTTCAATAAATCATTCAAATTTCTAAAAAGACTTCATTGCTTTGTTGAATACCTATCCGGCAAATTAGAAGTGCCAACAAAAAATACATAATTATTTATTTAAAATAACTATTGCTTCGTAAAAGAAATTATTGAGGTCTTTGGAATCAGTTTTAAAATTTATATGACTATTTAAACTTTCAGAAATATATAGTACCTTCAGGTGTGTTAATTTTTGTTCAGACCTTTCTTTATATAAAATACTTGGGTTTTCGAAAGTATGTTTAAAGTAAAGGCAATGTTTTGCTAGGGCAGTTTTTGCTTGTCTTTCTCTTTTATTTTTATATTTAGTGCAGACATTTTGATTAATGTAAATCCTATTTTTAATGTTGTGGGTTGTCATACAGATATAGATTGATAAATATTTATATTTACAAATTATTTTAAAAGTCGGTGACTGGATAACGTATTTTACTAGTTATTTCCATTTATTAAAGCCTACTCGTTCAATTCCTATTATCACGCTTGAATGCTAAAAATATTAAAATCATTTGATTTAATTTATTGTTGGAAGCTAGAGTTTGAATTTTTAATAAATTAAAAAAAAAATCTTATAGCAACTAGTTTTTAGTAAATGCTTATCTTATAATTACTGCTACTGTTGGAAGTGTCATCAAATAGCTTGATTAGAATATTTTTATCTTTAATATAGATTTTACAATCATCAAAATAGCTCTTTCAGATGTTACTATTAACCATCAAGCAACCATGATCGAAAAAAGTGTAGTGGAAAAACTTCAATTAATCGCAAAGAACAAATCTCAAATCAGCAACAGTACCTCTGCGTTATGATACAGCAAAGATGACGTTGTGAATAAAGGTTAGTCGTATAGCCCGCTGCGGCACCGCGCAGTCTAGGTGAATAAAAGAATTTATCACTGGAAATGACCCACTGCGGAACATCTTTGCAGGTGCATCAAGCGATGCTTAGGTTTTATACACTCATAAAAATTATTGAACAGAACTCCAAAAAAAGTTCAAGTATAAAATCAATTCGGTACTTAATTCAAGCCATCTTCATAATTTATAAACACTGATCATTATTTATGGCTTAACATGGATATTTTTTTATGAATAAGAAACAAGTTATAAAATTAATAAAACTTACCATTACTTTAGCAGTATATATATACATATTTCAAAACTTTAAGCCATCATGACAAATTTAAATTCTTGCTAAAATTTACCTTACAATTTAGTTTTACATACAACCAAATCGTTTTAACAGTAACCTCATTTTACCTTATTACTAAATTATATTATATATTTAAATTGGATTGTATATATTATAAATTGAATTATATTATAATATAAATATAATAAACATGGTAAAATCAATTCATAAAAAGTAGGAAAACTATATTAATTTTTTCATGTTTTCTAAAACTAAAAAAAAAAATTGGTTTCAACACTGACTTTTCAGCAGGCCTAAAATGTTTGTACTTAGAGTCTTACCTTTACAAAACATGTGCTGGTAAGCTTGGGAATAACATTACCACTTTGTCGGCTGTAGCTTACCAACTATTTGGGCTAGGGTTTCTAGCCTTTGCACCATTTCTAATGCAATTCAACCTCTAAACCCTGGCTAATATTAAACTTGACCAATTAGTAACTACACCCTCGAAATGGAATAAAATATCGATAAATATAATTGTATTTCACTTCTAAATCATCATAGTGTTACTTTTTCTGTAAGCCATATATACCTTTAATATCATCATCTATCCGGCAAAATACCACAGCTTTAACTAACTAAGAAACCCATTAGCCTAAAAATCTATTTCTTGTTTGATTCAGTCAGTTAAGATTAAAAATGGTTCTTACAAAAAAAAAAAAAAAAAATGGTCATATAAGTTGTTTTTCAACGAATCTATATGTTTCTTGGAGTTCTGATTTTCCAACCACCATCTTCACGACCAAAGTAGAAAAAAAAACTAATATGTTTTTAGTTTTTCGATTATAACTCAAAAACTAAGAAACTATGAGGTAGAACCAAGACATAGCTGATATTTGTAAAATGGTTAGTTTCAGGGTTATTATATATTGGCACTTGGGCACAATCAGACAGAAAGAATATTTTTTTCGTTTTCTCAGATAATCGAAAAATGACTTTTTTAATTAAGGTCTGCCGATGCCGTCGCAGATTGGCCAACAAATAGATTTAATAAACATTGTGTAGATTATTTTGTCTGCTTCAACTTTTTTTCATATATCATACGGAAATCGGTATGATAATTATGAAAGCTTTAGATAATTTTCCGATATTGCTCAATAAATGTCTATTTTTCAAACACTGCTATAGTCATTTTTACTAAATGTTACAAATAGATAAGCCCGGAGCTAATTATGGGATTTCGGAGGAGGGCCGGGTAGAGAAGAATTTCTGTATTATTATTTTTGGTGTTTTTTCTGCTAGAGGAATTTTAATCCTGTATGGACATCGACCTATTCTGTTTCTAAATGACTCTTTCAAAGTTAATAGAACAATTTTAGCTCTAGTGCCTATCTCAGATTTGATAAAATTCAAATATAATATAATACGCATTCCGTAGAGAATCTCTTCTCCTTTATTTCATATGTAAAGTTAATGTTCCAAAAAAGGTTTCTTATTTATAACCGAAAACAGTTTAAAAATGTTACTTTTTTTTCTATTATAGCCTTCAATTCTGCGGCTGGCGAGATGATACAACAGAAAGACCAAAAAAGCTATCTAAAAGGTTTAAAAGAAAGAAAAAAAAATCAAAAGGCCAAGTGTTTCAGTCAGAACACAGAAATACTACTATTTTCTCTGGAAAGCTGATTGTTGATAGCATCGACTTTTATTTCTAAGTTAATTTTTAATTCTGTTTCACGTTGGAAACACGAAATAGTACCCAGCCTTGACAAAGATTTTACGCCTTATACCAAGCCAATCCGCACGCGAATGGATATAGCTAAGTTGAACAAAGTCCAATCCAAGTTAGTTCATTACCTGAGCAGCTATAATCTAAGGTTTGTCTGCCATCTAATTACAGCAAGCCACAAGGGCGAGCCACTGGATGTGACCTAGTTTTTATACTGATTTATGAGATCGGTGGACTTGCTTTAACTTTTTCGCCTTTTCCGATTTTCAACATCTCAATTTTCCACACGGCTTCATTACGCCCTCATAGAAACTTTTAATGACTGACAGAATGCAAAAATAATGGAAATTCAAATTAAAGATGCTTACAAAAAATTAAATTTATATAATAATGACATTTAATTTAGGATTTTCCATCACATATTTAATTA
>NW_027113760.1:871762-890301 GCF_000696795.3 Halyomorpha halys | reverse complement strand
GTTATCTTGTTTTTTTTTCTTAGCCCTGATGAAGGCTATAAATTCTAGCCGAAACGTTGGCACTAGTAAATAAGTTTTTTAACTTATTTGTGTTATTCTCTGAACGCACCTCCAACTATTTTCTTCTCATAAATATTATCCACGGTCGACTATCTTCTTATCTATCAATGAACAATTTTTCCATACAATACTTATTTCTAATTTTCGTTTTTTTATTTTTCTATACATGAGAAAAATAAACTAAAATAATATAGTGATTACAATGATAAATTTAGCATTGAAAATTTTGACAAGGAAATGTAAAATTATTCTAATTTTAAAAATGTTATATTTCATTTCGGAATTCCACTTTAGTATTAGTGAAAAAATAAAAAATATCCGTATTAAAAAAAAAAGGTGTAGAAATGCATAGATCAAGCAGACAAACTTTGCGGCTGACAAACACTGCGGAGAAGTGGGGGTAAGCTGCCACTTCCTCTGGTCAATTACAAATCTCGCGCTTTAATCCTAAATCGTAATTTTCTCTTTACGATCGTCCTATGCTACCAAAAATGAATCTGTTTGCGCAGACTTGTTTTATTTGCTTGTGGTCAAGTGCCTATAAGCTCACTTTTTTTGATTTACAAATAATAACAAAGATAAATTTTTTAAATCCCAAAATAATTACAACAAAAATTAATGAACCAATTTCAGTAACTTCTATGGGTTTCTAGATGGTAAATCCGTTTACAGATTGAAAATTTATTATTCCGTATTCAAATGAGAAGAAAAGTAAATTTGCCCCGAAAGTGCTGCTATCTCTTGAAAAAAAAACTTACTAAAAATCGGTACATTTAGCCTTAATATTCCATATAGGTCTTAGTGATTATGGATCTTTCTTGTAATAATCTGATGGACAAACTAAAATCAGTACAACAAACGTAAAACCCAATTTATTTATTTTTGGGTTGAAATTACACAGGAAAATAAACTTCTTGATAGTGTGGGTCCCCAGTGTCTTTAGTGTTGATGTCGATGTGCTCAAGGAACTTGAGTATGTTGGGTGGGGTTTCTCCCTTATCGTTCATTACCGTCCTCAGAAATTGAACTGGTAGCCAGACGCGGTCTACGGTTAGCTTTTCAGTGCCATTCACTGCTACTTCGGCCACCAAAGCGAGGGTCATACTCAGTCCCGATATCACGCTAGCGTAGCGCAGTGACTTCACTGCCTCGTCCCACGGAGAGTACAAGTCATCTGCCACCACTCCATGAGGTTTGCTTGGATTGTCATCAAGAGTATCTGCAAGCTAAACATAACTTTCATAAAAATACATGATTATTCCTTAGCCAATGAATAAATTAATTACATGTTCGATTAGTAAGAGTTTGTACCTTTTCATTTATTATTTTTAGTTTACTTGTATTTGATTCTTTATCATTTTTTATTATTATTATTAGAAGTCAGTCACCTTATGTTTTATGATATGGCATATGGTTTTATTTTATTTTATATATTCTGTTAATTATTGTTGTTCGTTTTTTATCTTTTTAAATTCATTATATTTTATAATTTTGATGCCTGTAATGTTATTCAAAAGGGATTACACTCAGAATAATTAAAGAATATTATTATGTATTTTTCACAATCGTGGATTAAGAACGGAGGTGGGAGACCTGGTCCAACCACCCACAGATTTAATTTAAATTTAATTAAACATTTAAGAATTTCCGTACAATTCTCGTTGTATCTAAGGGGACCGCTTGTTAAGCCACTCTCAGTACATGAAATGTTAATTCCACTCCATCCGGTCCTGCCACTGTTTACTTCGGAATCAACCCATTCGGCGATATTATAATTGGTTTTACCTCTACTTACTTCAAATGGTACAACCCCTTTAGTGCGGCCACCAATTCTTGATATTTCCGAAGCTTCTCACCGACAGTTGTTGGCAATATCTACAATCTTCGCTTTTATTTCTTTTCTGTTTATGAGGAGTATGTCTGGTCTCTTATGGTGTGCTGTATGGTCAGTAATAATGGATTCATCCCAATAAAGCTTTATGAAGGTCTTTTGAAGTTGGATTATATCTACAATACGGCGTCTCCAAATCCAATGACTAAACCTCTCCGCTAAGGGATGATGACAATTTTTCGTGACATTATTATGCGGAGGTGCTCCGTACCCGCTAATACTGTACACCCTCCTATAATATTCTGTATTGATTCCGTTCGCGCTGAGCAGGACCAACATTTGTCGCATATTGCATTGTCCTTTAGAACGTGCCTTCTGTATGATCAAGTGGCGATAACCTGGTCTTTGATGGCAACTACAAAACCCTCTGAGAATAGTCTCCTAGAATTTAACCATTCAACTGACCTTTCTTTGTCTATGGAGGTAGCGTTCAGTTTTCTTTAGAATCTTCCATGCAGAAACTTGTTTTTTCCATTCTGCCAGTCTTTTTTTTTTCTGATACTATTTTGAATTCTTTGCTAACTTTCAGTGCAGTTAGAACCATAGTTACGATTGCCAGATAAACACCTGTGGTTTTAGAACGGAAATATTGACGTGGGGCTGACTCCTGCTTGCGGTAAACTTCTTCGATATTTAGTCTAGAAGTCCTTGTCCTCCTTCTTTCTCGGATGAATAAAGTCTGGATTTGGGGGATATTAGATGGCGGACCCGCTCTTGTGTGAGTGTTGTTCTCATAAGACGATCAATTTCTTGTAAGCTGGTATTTGACCACTGTAGTATTCCAAAGCTGTAGCTTAGTGCTTGTATGACCCACGTATTGATACCCTTGATTTTATTTTTTCCAGTTAGGTCTTCAATACTTCTCGCAGCCTCATTTTCAATATTATTGTTAGCTCTTGTTTCATATCCTTTCAAGCTATTTTGGGGTGATTTTGTATACCTAAATATTTTTATACTTCATTGGCTCCTAGTTCCTCTCTATTTATCAACAGGTACTGGGCACTAACCACCTTTCCCTTGTTTACGTGAAGCACCGCGCATTTATCAAGCCCAAATAACGTACTAATCTCATTGGTAAAGGATGACACAATTCCAATCATACTTCGTAATTGTTTGTTTTTCGCATATAGCTTGAGATCATCCAAATACCAGTCGTGGCTGATAGTAATTGCCTCGTCCTTGTATTTAGTTTGTAGCCCACCTTGTTCCTTCGAAGTATCCGACTTAATGAGAACAGCGCCATACAAAACCACAATGGGCTAAGGCCTTGGTATACACCCCCATAATTTTTATCTGGTTATCAACATGGGTCACTTCTATTTTCAGCTTAGTCACCCAGCCAGCCATCAAATATGAGAGCAGTTTGCTTACTTTAATTTGAACCTAACAGAAATTGAGCACCCAACTTTGCGTTACAGAATCGAAAGCCTTCCTGTAATTAATCCACGCTATTAAAAGGTTTCGCTCGCTTTTAGATACCTGTGCAGCAATAAAGGAATCCATTACTAAGAGATCTTTCCAACGCCTAGCTCCTTTTTTGCACCCTAGTTGTTAGGTAAGGTGAGAATTTCATAGATACCATTTAAGCAAGCTATTATCCAGAAATCTAAGGAATAACCAAGAACAACGATAGATTAAACATTTCCAATATACAAGGACTAGTTGAAAAAATGTATAAGCCATAGTTTTTACAATAACTAAATTTTTCATACACTATTCCCTTTCAATGAGAAAGTGAAGCCAAAAAGAGGAGAAATGACCACGCCCAAAGATAGGAATGTCCGTCATTGTAATTTAAACTAAAATGGAAGACTTTTAGCTGGAAAGTTAAGACGTCACTTTAGCCACTTTTTTTTTTTACTTTTATGACCCCCTTCCTAGTCATATGTGATCGAGTGAGGAGGTGGAAGATGGAACCTATTCTAACTATTGCGCGGGGCTCAAGTTTTTCATTTCGTGGGACAGCCTTGAAATTAAAAAAGCTATCCCCACGCCCGATTCGAACCGGCGCCACCTGAAGTTCTCAGGCTGCTAGGACCTGTACCTCAACCAACTGAGCTACGGAAGGCACTTCGCGCTAGCAACCTCGCAATTGCAGCGGCATTGGCCTAGAGCAATTCTTCCTAAAGTGGGCGCTGCTGCAGTTTAGGGGGGGGGAGCGGTGATGACCACAGGTGAATTTGGGAGGTGATAAACGATTATAAGTTATCACGGTGAACAATAGTACTGCTGACTAAAATAGAGCCGAGGATTACTAAATTGGTAACATCACACCCGATTTGTCCTTCTCATTAAGATGATTTCGAATGTTTTTACTTTGTTTATATTACATTCTATTCTGAGGTCAATAATTAGTTTCCTAATTTCCAAGCTCAATGTTTCTAACTTACACCTTTCTCTGCTATATTTTAAGAAAAAAGTAGAAACATTGATACATATATATTTCCTATTACTTACTATTAAAATTTAAAAAAAGATAATTTCTAGAGTGCGCTAAGTAATATTTCTCCTGGAAACGGAAAAGTAGGACAACAAAGGGGGTGGTAGGACAAAATAGGGGGCGATTGGACAAAAAAGTTTTGGAACCAGTGGCCTAGAGGATACTTTTATGGAGTGGCGGCCAGGTGACTCCCCACCCCTCCTATGAATTTGAATAGGTTGGTTACCTCTGTCAAAAATGACCGGGTAGAGTGTAATAAAAAAAAATCAATAAATTAATTTTGTTTAATGTTGACAAATTCCTAGAGTTCATGATGGGACCTGCTATTAAATATTAAAATAGGTGTTCAACGGTCAACTTGAGGCCCTCAAGAGAACAAAGCTATAAACGGTTCCTTTCCAATTGAGACGGATGCCTTATCAAACGGAGACTATGTATACTCTTCAGTTCGTCATCAAATACTTTACACTAATATCTCCACTGCCAGGGATCCCTGCGAGGAAGGCCTCCACCTCAAATGAAAAGGTCTCCTTTTTTATCCCTTCTTTATGACTAAGTTTATCTAAGTTATAACAATAAAGATTTTAATAAGTATTAATGATACCAATAAATTTTGAAAATATTTTACGGTGTGAACAAATTTTAAAAGAAGAACTTATCGACATACAAATTATATTAACCGAACTATCATGTAACGTAACAGGGAAGGTTAAAAGTGATAAAAAAACATGGCCGACAGAATAATAAGTTAATATTGTAATATCTATTGTGAACCTTAAAAAAGTATTAATAGCCCCCTAAACTTACTGATAAAAAACTTCTGTGCTCCCTCATTTTTAAACGGACACCCGTCCAGATGGTTACCAAGCTGGATAGACATTAATTTCAGCACCCTTAACTCCATGAGCTCACTCATATTTTCCAGCTTCTTTTAATATATTTACATTACAGAAACAAATTCAAATGTCAAATCTAAACTCACATCGTTTTCATCATGGTAATAAACGCGCCTCATTCTCACAGGCTGATGGATAGGTGGTTTGCCACGCCTAGGGCTCGGAGGAAATTCGTCATAAGTATTTCCACCTTCTTTATCAGAGGCATCTTCTTCATCAGATGATGCTTCTTTATCAGATGATGCATCTTCATCCACTGGTTTTGCTTTAGACCCTTTTACACTGTCTTTTTTTGCATCTTTTCCTTTTGTTTTTTTTTCATTGACATCTTTTCCACTCGCGTCTTTAGCATGGGCATCTTTTCCTTTTGTTTTTTTTTCATTGTCATCTTTTCCACTCTCACCTTTAGCCTGGGCATCTTTTCCTTTTGTTTCATTGTCATCTTTTCCACTCTCATCTTTAAATTTTGTTTTTTTTTCATTGTCATCTTTTCCACTCTCATCTTTAAATTTTGTTTTTTTTTCATTTTCATCTTTTCCACTCGCGTCTTTAGCATGGTCATTTTTTCCTTTTGTTTTTTTTTCATTGTCATCTTTTCCACTCGCTTCTTTGGCCGTGGCACCTTTTCCTTTTGCATTTTTTACAGTGGTATCTTTGGGAACATATTTTTTATTAAGCTTCACTGTTGTATCGTGTTCATTTTCATCTTTTCCGCTTCCATCTTTTCCTTTTGCATTTTCCCTTGAGCTGGTGTCATTTTTGTCTTTTTTTGTCCCTTTCGTTGGTTTTTCCATTATTAAAGAATAATATTACAAAAATAAAAAACAATTCTAATCCATTAAATGAACAAAAAATTTGGTCAACGTGATGTTCTTGAATCGCGAAATTATTAATAACTATTATAAGCAACAATCAACACAACACATGTAATATAAATTATTTTATATATTGTTAAAACAAAAAAACATTTGTGTCCACAAAAATCATTGCCGCGTGGCTAGTCACACTACTTCCCTTAACGTTAGTTGGATCTAAGGATAAAACTTTATATTTTTTCATAATAGTTAGATTCTGTTTTTGACAATAGAATTTAAAGAAAAACTTTTTCTTTGACTATTGTGGATTCATAATTAAGTAATAATTTTCAAATCTCAGTTTCCAGTGACTTTCTATAAGTCAAGTAATTCTCAATTCAATTTTCCAGTTATCTTGAACGATTTGAGAATTATTATACAATGAAAGGTGTTAAAGATAAAACCCAGTTTGCACAGCTTCTATGTGTTAGTATTGGATCTGTGCATTACAATAAATTTGTAGCATTTTTTGGTCCAGAAAAACCACTAAAGAGTCTATCACACGATGGACTCATTGATGCATTTAAAAATATGCTAATTTAAAAATAAGTGTGGTAGTAGCCCAGCACTATTTTCAAAATATTTTTCAAAGAGATAGTGAAACAATTTCAGAATTTCTTTCAAAACTGCAACAAGACTTAGCGGAATGCGAACTGTTCGTAATATGTACTGCTGATAACTGCAAACAGGTGCAACCAGAGTGACAAATACATAATTGGAGTCCAACTCAATAGCAAGCCTCAAAAGTTTGAAGTCGATTCTGGGGCTAAATATTCGCTTCTGTCCGAACCTGAGTTCCAGCAGCTAAATGGGAATATTCCTTTACAAGCATCAAATATTCCTTTCCGATCGTATTCGGGAAACATCGTCCAACCCAAAAGGAAAAATTGTCGTCACGGTGGCTTATAACGGAAGAGAAATTCTGGGCGAATGACACATCGTGCCAGCCGAACAAGACGCGTTACTAGGACGTCATGAATTCGAAGTCTAGGTGTCGAACTTCAACAACTGGATACAGAGCAGAGGCACCAAATTCCAGATTCCAATATCAATGCGTTGCAATCAATTGAAGAAATAATTTCTAATTATTCGCCAATCTTGGAAGAAAAGTTGGTTGCTTTCCAGGATTCCAAGTCAATCTTCAACTCAGGGAAGGAGTCAAGCCAGTTTTCACCAAGGAATGCAGCATTCAGTATGCCTTAAGAGACCGAGTTGACAAGGAATTAGGTGCCCTGATGGCAGACGGAATCATTTCACCAGTCTCTACTACAGAATGGGGCTCTCCTTTGGTCGTAATACCCAAACAAGATGGTGACGTGTCGATTACATTCGGCGCATCGATGATATTCTGAACAGTCTCCGAAATTCCAGATATTTTTGCAAACTTGATCTATACAAAGCTTATTTGAACCTAAAAGATGACAGACAGCAGTATGATACAGACAATTTCTACACACAGGGTCACTTTTCGTATGCATCACCTTAGTTTTGGAATAAAAACAGCCCTCTCAGAACTCAACCGAATATGGTCCCAAATTCTAAAAGGGCTTAAAAATACAGAATCATATTTCGATGTCATAATGGTACATGGTGAATCCAGGGAGGAGTGCATTCGAAATCTTCAATTGTGTCTCCAGCGACTTTCTCAATATAACCTTCTCTTGAACAAGAATAAATCCTTGTTCTTAGAGGAATAAATAGAATATTTAGGACATATTGTAGAATACAATAAACTAAGTAAATCTCCTATTAAGGTTGGAGCAATCCAAGATATGCCACGCCCGTCAAACCTTGATGACGTCAGACGATTCTTAGGATTAGTGACGTATTACTCGAGATTTGTGCCAGATTTTTCTACAATTTCGTATCCTCTCCGGTGTTTGTTGGGAAAAGATAAACGTTGGTTGTGGACGCCAAACTGTGAGGAGGCGTTCTTGAAACTCAAAGCTGAACTTTTTGGCGATCGTGTTCTTATCCCATTTGACCCAGCATTGCCACTTGTTTTGACAACAGATGCTAGCCCAACAGAGATTGCTGTTGTTCTTAGCCACAAAATAGAAGGAACGGAAAGGCCGATAGCCTACGCATCGAGGTCACTTAGAAATTGTAAGTGATCGAGCCAGCTAGAAACCCTTCCTATGATTTTCGGTGTAGTTCATTTCTATTATTATCTATATGGAAAATATTTTGCACTTGTCACAAATGACATCTGCGCGTTTACGATATGTTACATTCCTTTCAGGGTTTGATTATGTTATGAAATGCAAGAAAGGGAAAGATAATCAAAACGTTGATTGCCTTTCTCAAGCTTCAATCATACAATCCAGACCATCATCAGACGCGCTCACTGATCGTGAAGTTAACCAAATATGAGCAGACACACTTTTTCATATTTAAAGTTCTGCAATAACAGCGGATATTATCAAAGAAATAACAGCTACAGATCCAGAGCTTGTGAAAATCATGACTGATCTCTGGCGTAACGCTACAGATTCCGAGTACACTTTAGTGGATAACATTATTTTCTGGCAAGATAGGCAAGATGTTCCAAGTTTTTTACGTTCCAGTCATCTAGAAGAGCTTCACCATACGCATCTGGAATAATGAAGCAGCTGGCCCGCCAATATGTCTATTGGTCGAATATTGACAAAGATATCGAGCATTTGCTCAATGGTTGTAAAAGTTGTGCTCGGACTAGCGCAAATCCTTCGAAAGTTCCTGTCCATCCTTGGGATCCTCCACAGGAGAATTGGGAAAGGATTCACTTGAACTACGCCGGCCCATACGAAAACTGCTTCTATCTTGTTGTTGTGGATGCTTAGTCTAAGCGGGCCAAAATAAAAATTAGCAAGGATGCGCCTAGCAGTTTTTCAACTATCTATTTATTATAAATCAACTTCGCTTTACATTGATATTAGCAAGTATTGTCTCTGATAACGGCTCCATTTTTCAGAGTGAGGAATTCCGCACTAACTGTACAGAGAATGGAATCTTCCAAAAGTTCATTGCACCGGGACATCCTGCTACAAATGGTCTAGCTGAACGTAACGTTTAAACTTTAAAAAACAGACTAATGTCGGCTGCAAATGAGACTTGTCCCATTGAAGAAAAGATACAGAAAATTCTTTTCCAATACAGAGCAACACCTCTTGCTGGCGGAAAATCTCCAGCCGAAATGTACCTTCATAGTCAGATAAGAATCCGTTTAGATGCCATTTTCCCATACATGCCACAGACTTCAAAGATTTCTTCAAATTCCTGCAGGTCTTTCAAAGTGGGAGAGAGAACCCAAGTTCGATTGTACATAAACAATAGAAAAGTATGGCAATTTGGAAAAATACAAAGAAAATTGGGCACTCGTCATTACCAAGTTTTGCTGGATTCAGGAAGATCTATTAAAAGACACATCAATCAGTGAGATCTACACTGGTTCTCAAACCTAAAAAAGCAAATAACATTTGGTCCATGCCAGACATTTGCCATTCCAAGGAGTCTATCTCCAAGGTTCAAGAGTATTCCAAGAAGTCCAGCTTGAGAGTCTAAGAGTCCAGATGCACTAATCCCGTCAGAACCTGAACCAGAACAACACCCTCAAGGAGTAAGTGGGCCACCTACAAGGATTTCGTGATGAAATGAAGGATAAGGGGCAGAAGTCAGTAATTGGGTGAAGTGTGTTGTAAACAAGGTGTCCAAAAATTCATTGTAGTCTTTAAATAAGTAGGGGAGAAACTGTAGCAACACTGAGTACGTGATGACCTCCCTAATCCGGTTAGTGTAAATATTGTAATAAAACAAGTCATGTATTCTACTGGTTATCATTAATTTTTCAGTTATTAACAAGATCATTTTAGTAATGTATGATCGACTTGATACACAGGAACTATTTTAGTAACATTCACTAAGTCTGCTCCAGTCAGTATAAATAAAAAATTCAGTAACCATAACATGACAATTTCACAATATCACTTATGGACAAGTAAAAATTAGTCAGATTATGGAGTAAACCCAGAATACAGTAAACTTCAAAGCATATTGCCAAAAGTATTAAAACAAGAAGTCCATATAGTTGCCGACTGACTTTAACGTTTTGATGAATATGAATTAAAAAATCGGTAGCGGTTTGGTTAAAGGATCCATATAACATTCGATGATTATTCATACGAGGATAGTTTAAAATCTGACCGCAACGTGAAGATAGAAGCACTCATAAATAAAAGCTAGTGAATTTCGTTGTTCATCTGTTGACAGTTACCGTTAAATACCATTACCATACAATCCATGAATTACGGTTTGAACTGCTTGACCATCCTTCTTACTGACCAGATCTAGCACCAAGCGACTTCTTTTTGTTTCCTCATCTAAAATTGCATTTTGGGGACAGATATTTTCCTCAAATGAAGAGGCAATCAGCTTCGTTAACAATTCTTTTACAGAGAAAAATGTCTATTACTTTTTGGACGGGTTATAGAGATAGGAGCATCACTGAGAAAAGTGTGTAGAGTTACAAGGAGACTATGTTGAAAAAAGAAAAATCAGAAAAAATGTCTTGCATTTTTGTTAGTTCAGACACCTTTCAGACATACGAGGGTATGTAACTACCAAAAAATACATTTTGTACATTTTATATTTATATAGGAGAGCATCCCTTTCTGCATAGATTCACATCTAGTAATAAATTAAATAAATTAAAATTCTAAATTTATTTCGAGCGTCCAATTATAATAATAAAAAATTAAACAAAAGGTTAAGATTAGAACATTAAAGAAAAAAAATGTAGCAGTCCTGGGACTGGCCGACAGAAGTAAAACTTCTGGAATTAAACTACTGTATTAAAATTGTATTAATAATAAGATTTATTTTTCAAAAATGAATTATTTTCTTATTTTATTTCATTATTTAATTATAATTTAATAATAATTATAGTTATAATATTTTATTTAATTACACTATTCATTCTTGAAATGACTGTGTATATTGTCATTTGTACTATTAGTAAATGTTCATATGATTGGCAGGTGATAGCTGAAATAAAAAATACTAACATTTGATTGAATGTTTTTAATATGTCTAGCAAATATAACGTCGATTTTAGTACTTTCCTTTACATTAGTACTCTAGTAGTACTTTCTAACGATAAGTTTGTCATTCTTAAAATTATTTATCTTGTTGAAACTCTATGGTTAGGTTTTTTCAGACCTTAATGTTTCCTATGTAACCGATCTAGCCCGAACCAGATATCACTCCTTCCATTACAAACTCCCTAACAACTCAAACCCCCTAGTTTCTAACCTTGCATCCTCTTCCATTCCTGACAATCCTCCGAGGCGGCTGAAAAGGAGATGGCCACGAGACCAGCTAATGTAAAATCTCATTAGAGTGCTACCAATGGGTAGTTTCTCTACACGACTGTGACACTCCAATTTTACTTAGATCAGATTTACTAAATGTATTATAATGTACAGTTTTAAATACCAATAAATAAATATTAAAAAAAAATAAGTGTATTTATAATTTGGTTAAACTTATGTCTGTCAAAAGTTCGTTAGAGATGGTTAAGCAAGGATAGGAGCGATTAATCAGGAAGGATGCTTAAATACCAAATCGTGGAAGAGTATGAATACATTTTTCAGAGAAGGTGAAGTATTGGGACCCACAGGGAAAACAGTGTATGAGATTCTGCTGAAAGAAGGCGGGGCTGCCTATGTGAAGGAACGGCGGTACCCTCAAGCACTTTGGCAACATATTAGAGAGGAGATAGATAATTTATGTCACCAAGGAATCATTATGGATAGCACATTTCCCTTTAATAGTCCATTATGGGTACTCAGAAAGAAAATCGAGCCGGGCGAAAATTAATCGAAATACAGAGTAGTGGTCGAATATCGTAAAGTAAATGGAAACACGGTCAACAAGAAGTACCCATACCTAAAGGCTAAAATTTTCAGCGTATCTTAAGGCGGGGTACCACCTGATTAAGATCAAAGCGCCCGAAAGATCAGCACAAGACAGTGTTTACTTTCGAGAGGGGCCACTACGAATATGTATACCTTTCGGCTTGAAATATGTTTCGGTAACATTCGAGAGGCTTCATAGTACGCTCAGTGACTGTCTGCGTCTGTACCAATAGGAAAAGAGATTGGGACCGAAAGACGCGATGGAACGAGCGATCGCAGTGTACAATCACTCAATACATACGATCACGGGGTTTGGAGAGATTATAGAGACATGATAACTGGATGAGAAGAAGTAATCAAAAACAGTCTAGCTCTGAGGAAATTATGGAATAACGTCAAAGATCGCATCGAAGGGGAAGGAAACGAGTGGAGAAACGAAATATGACCGTGCGTGACCTAATGGGAAACATCAAAATAGGAACCATAGTCTACAGGAGATTGTGTACCAATAGAGGAAAGGAACTGCAGCGATATAAGGGTCACTTCAGGGTAATAGTGATTAGGGAACATAATACTGTCACAATTGAGAGCTTTCGAGGACCTAAAAAGGGGAGGACAGTACATACTGAACAGCTAAAAATCCCGGAATTCACAAGAGCTGAAGTGCCCTCTTATTCCCAATGAAGTATACGATTGTTATTTTAATTTGGTTTTTGTTTTTTTATCATTACTATCAATTCGTGAAAATGTGTTATAAGCACTTTTTGTGCTTGTATTTTTTTCTGTTATTAATTTAATCATGAATAGAGATGGTATATTTTATTTCTTTTTGTTTGCAAAGCAGAGGTATAAATTTTAGTTTTATCTCTATATTTAAATAATTTTTCTTTATTGTTTTTTGTCATGACTTTATATTGTACAAGATAGGTTTATGAGGACTGTTTGTTTATTCTTTATTGTCTATAGTTTATTGTAAATAATTTTTCTTAATTATTTTGTAATATATTTTATTGTACTGTGCTATATAAGTTTACGAGGATTATTCATGAACTGGTCGGGGAGGAGTTACGGCCTGAGTGAGATGACAGCTGACAAGGGCCGACAGGTAATTGAATCTATCAGCTGATCAAACATGTATATATAGAGGTTCTGAACTTAATAAAAGTCAATCTTGTTTGTTTGTATGTTTTTTATTTAGTGGCGCCAAACTTCATTGGTCATCAACGCCATTTATATTTTATTTAATTTTGCTTATATTCGTTTAATTTTATTTATTTTTTAATTTGATTATTTAATATTTTATTATTTTTTTTCCTCCGTTCAATGTTATATTTTTGTCAGTAAATTTTGTGATTTTTAAAACTGAAACACTAATTCTATTGCCTTATCATCGTCTCCTAGGGATTTTGAAATATCTGGGTTCAGTCCTAAGCTATTGAGATGTGGTGTGAAATATGGGCATTGTTGTAAAATATGGCTTATTGTTAGATTGTTGTTGCAATATTGGAGGCGTTTCTTTTGAAATAAGATAGGAGTGGGTGAGCCTCGTGTGACCTAGTATCAGTCTGGTCAGTACAACCTCCTCTCTACGGCATTTGCGGCAGGAGGTACCCCAGGGCTTGACATCCTTCTTAATAATTTTTAATTTACTCATTGGGCTTTCATTCCACAAAGATTACCATTTATCATTGACTTCCTTTCCAAGAGGTTTGCTCATTTCTGATGGAGTAAATTGCTTTACCCTGTCCCGGAAGCGCGAGTGCTTCTCTTGCGGCGTGATCGGCTAGTTCATTCCCTGCGATTCCTTCATGGCTTGGAACCCACATAAATGTAACTGACACACCCATATTGTGTTGAGTGTTAAAGTAAAATGGATGCAGGAAATTTTCGGATGCTCTGGATTCATATAATTAAAACATTTAACGAGCTTAATGAGTCTGTAATTATTGTTATGTTGGTGTGGTTTAAAGACAGTAGTGAAGTGCTGCTGCTATTTCATTTAGTTCGGCAGTGAATATGTTGCGTAGTTTGTGGAGTTTAATTTTAAACGTTGAGTCATTAGTTATAAAGGATGATGCTGCTATATATTATAAAGGATTTGGGCATGTTTTGAATTAGATGAGAAAAGTAGGCTTTATATTCAACTGGTTCGGTATTATTTGTCGAGTATTTGGAATGGCCTAGAATAGTTTTAGGGCGTTGGAAGGTCCAAAAAAGTCAGTCTTGTTTATCCATTTAGAGAGTGTTCTTCCGATATCCTTTTATTGTTTTTTTTCTACGCAAACATGTAACTTGTATACATCACTAGATGTGAATCTATGTAGTAAAAATCCTTATAAAGCTAATCTTCTACTAATATTTAATATTTACTAAAATTATAATTACCTGATTCAGACATCATGATAATCAATAATTTTACAGAAATCATGAAGCAATTTTATATCGAATCAAATATATGTCCATTAGATTCTAATGGATCAATTTACGGTCAAAAATCGCATCCACAGTAATTGAAGGTAATAAAACTTAGGTAGTAAATATGTAAATCGGGCCATGTAACCTGAAACGAGTAGCCTTCAATTACAACGGATAACAGTGGCATTGAAAATATATTGATCCTCGTGCAGATAAATAAGACGAAAAGCTGAACCACGCTGTTATTAATTGAGTCGAGAGAAGAGCCCATTTGGAGAGACTGTTCAGTCATCGAGGAGAAAATCGTAGTTGGAGATGAATAAATGTTCAAGTGGAGATTGAAGGAATTAATCCCCTAATTAGCGTGACAAAGGCTTCCTCACTGGAGATGCCACTAATGAGGACCCCCACGAGGTCTGGAGCCAGGTGGTGGAATGTCACTGCTTTGATTAGCAGTCGGCTCGAATCTAACCTCGTCATTTTATTATCCACCAAGCTCGCGTAACAGTCTCTCTGCATACATCCTTCCAGCGATGCCCCACCAAACCCAATTCCATCAAATCAGTTTTAACGCAATCCTCCCTTCTACGTTTTGGTCTACCCCTCGGACATTTACCCGTTGGTTCAGTGCTTATTAAAATTTTAGAAATCCGCTCGTTACTAAGCCCTACAACCTTACACGCCCATCTTATACGCCGCAATGCTATAACTTGAATTATATTTACCGGGTGTAAGTCCCTTAATTCAGCGTTGTGTAATCTTCTAAATTCTCCCGTTAATTCATCCTTTTTCGGTCCAAATATTTTCGCAATACTTTATTTTTGAAAACCCTAAGACGCTGTTCATCCTTTAGTGTAAGAGGCCACGTCTCACATCCATAAAGAACAGTGGGAAGGATAATAGTTTTGTAAATTATAATTTTTAAGTTTTTCGATTGAAGGCGCGAGCTAAGCAGTTTCGAAATTGAAAAATAATAAGCACTTCCGGCCTTCAACCTAGCTTCCATTTCCTCATCTATTTCGTTTTTTCTAGTCACCGTAGAACCTAAATACTTAAACTTACCTGTTCAAACGTATTTCCTCCTCTATCTATATCACCGAAATTGCTCGCCTTTCTACTGCTAACCATGTACTTTGTTTTATCCGTATTTATTTTAAGATCTGTTTCCTTACTGGAGAATATTAACTTCGTTTTATTTAGTTATATAGTTTCATTGTCCTCACCCAATAATACCAAATCTTCAGCATACCCAAGCACTGGTATTTTACCAACCACAGTTAAACCCTTTTTGATATTCATCACACATTTAATGACGTATTCCAGTGCTAGATTAAATAAGATAGGTGATTTTAATATAGCAGTTTACTCCATTGCACGGCTTGTGTGGGGTAGACCCTCCAATCTTTACACTATAGTAAGTGTCCTTATATTTCTTCACCTGATGATAAGAATCCATAGTCAGGATCCTGTCTTCATTGATCCACCTGAACAGTCTACCATGTCCCTCATAGGTTAGGGAATGGTAGTTCGTTCCTAATTTCATAACCCTATATGCGGAACTAAGTGTTAGAGCCTCAATCTCTTTGTGCAGAGGTTTAATGTTCAGAAGAACCTCCATCGCTGCAGAAGGAGTAATGCTTATGGCACCCGTTATCATGGCTCTTGCCATGGTTCTGTAAGGGGTACGATCAAAGACGCCTTCAATGTCAATAAAGACACCAGCCATAATTCCCGTATAGTCCAAACTCTTTTCAATCCTGGATACTAAGTGGTGTAAAGCATCCTCACAGGATTTCCCGGATTGATAAGCAAATTGAATGCTGTGTAGTGGTTTCTCTACCGGCGTAGTTTCCCTAATATGTCTGTCCAGAACGTTCTCAAGTGTCTTCATTAAGAAGGATCTCAGACAGATAAGTCTATACGCTGTAAGTACAGTTACTAGACCAACGGTTTATTTATATAGGTTTATTGTTTGAAGAAGAAACCGGTGAAAAATGTTTAGACTTAATATTCTTTTTCTTATCTTACTCTTATATGCTTTAAGTGCTTCTTATCTGCTATTATGATAGCCTCAGGTAGTACCAGCTAATCATTCCCATGTGTTTAATTTAGTTCAGAGTCTCGCTAAGTACCATAAAATGTTCAGAAGAACCTCCATCGCTGCAGAAGGAGTAGTGCTTATGGCACCCGTTATCATGAGGCATGCCGTTTTTTGAGTTTTGAAAAAATATATAAATACATAGATAAAAGATGAGAAAGGGCTGGGTTTGAAAGAAATGTATGCTTTCCGATTGACGAAAGACAATTATATAAATATATATAAGGGTAAATAAAATTATATATATTAATTTAATTTAAATATTCAATAAAACACACATATATTAATAAATATATAGTGGCTATATTCGTGTTAAAACAATATAAGCTATAGGCTATTTCTTTAATTCATACTCTAAGAAAGTATAAGTATGAATTCCAGGTTTTTTGTATTCCTGTAGGTAGGTAAAACGAGAATATCAAAAATAGTTCAAACTCTGGTCCAAAGCAACCTGCTTTAACGTAAATGTTTTGTTAGTTCATAATGCGAAGTTCAATACTCAACCGTATTAAATATCCGACAAGAGATCATTGTATTAGGAAATCACTGTATCTAAAGTTGGTTTGTCGTAATATTTTCGTAAGTTAGATAGTAAGATAGTGAATAGATGTAGTTATTGTGCGAAGGTATCTGTTGTAATTTATAATAAATAATAATTATTTTTAGCTTTAAACGTTATTTGGGATTAATTAACTCTTGCTGTATCACGGGCTCGTACCAGTTTACTTGTAATATTTTTACTAGCCACCATGAGAATTATTTCGCAAGGGACTTACGGGTATATTAGCCGACACCATTAGCTGAAGTATCGATTGGTGGTATTCGTGGCTATATTCGCAGGGTCACGATAAAGGACTAGGCTGTATGAAGGATTCCTGAGAATAATAAGTTGGCCCAACATTGGCGTGCTCGGGGTTCGTGCTCGTAATCAGCCGCGCCAGCACCAGCCTGAAAAATCTAGGTTCCCCTCGGAGACCTTTATACCTTATACTTACTTCCTTTAGTGCTGCTTATACTTACTTCCTTTAGTGCTGCTTAATAAAACATATCGTGTGCGTTCTCCCATCCCTCCTCCTGCTCCTATCACTTGAGCCTCTTTTAATATTAACAGACCATCCTACCTGAAATATTTAATAGAAGTGGTTTCCTCCTCTGATAGTTTTCCTACTAGTTACTTAAGAAACGAATAGGTTATTCTTCCATCACAAAAAGATGAATGTGGCAA
This sequence comes from Halyomorpha halys, assembly GCF_000696795.3. NCBI lineage: Eukaryota > Metazoa > Arthropoda > Insecta > Hemiptera > Pentatomidae > Halyomorpha > Halyomorpha halys. Next base: position 872,528 of record NW_027113760.1, on the reverse strand, counting down.
TATGAACAAGCATTTTATTCAACATGGAATGGACGAGCGTTGTCTGTGTTTTTTAAAAAGTAAATAGGCTTCAACTAAGGAAATTTTGACGGACGGTTATCAAAGGTGGGCAGGAATCATTACAATCATCATGAGCAATTTAATTACATTTTCAATTTCATGTTTCAGGTAACCAAAACCAATTACTAAAATTTTGTAAAGTAATTGCAGTTACTCCTTAATTATTATCAGATTCTCTATTACAATGAGTTCAATATGCTAAGTAATTGCAATTACAATTACTCCTTTTCCCTTAGCAATTGCCATTACAACATAATTAAATCTAATTTAACTGACTCATTGGTGAATTTAGTTTATAGGACATAGTTCTTATGAGCGGAAATCCTAGTTAAAATAAATTAAGAAAAGTTAAAATAAATCTATATACCAGATCAATCATTGAGCATCACGATCGATATTATATTTACGATCAGCATCTTCGAATAATAAATTAATAAACCGGAATATGTAAATAAATCATATACATTAATTGTAAATGTAAAGAGATGTGTATCACTTTCTTTACGGTTTTGTCCAAAACTGAAGACCATAAGCATTTTTAAAATTTTATATTTATATTATAGTATGTTTTATTGAATATTTAAATTAAATTAATATATATAATTTTATTTACCCTTGTATATATTTATATAATGTCTTTCGTCAATCGGAAAGCATACATTTCTTTCAAACCCAGCCCTTTCTCATCTTTTATCTATGTATTTAT
>NW_027113760.1:864741-871127 GCF_000696795.3 Halyomorpha halys | reverse complement strand
TATACATACGGATTTATATTATTACATAAAAATAATATACAATACATTTAATTACAATTATTCTTGTTTTGCCTTACGGCATTATAAGATCAGCAAAACATGGTCCGCTGAAGGCGGTTTATACATTTTGAGCCTCTATAGCCGGGGGCTTACAAAGAATGTGAGGGACATTCCGGCTGGTGGTGATGGTGTGATGACTTCAATCTGCAGAGCCCGAAGTCCTTCCCTCGGGGAGGACGTCGACCAAGGGGACTGTGCTTTGCCACTTCCCACTTCTTGGGGGAGAGGCGATTTCTCGGAATAGAGGATTGGCACAGGCTTTCAGCCCATCAAAGAATTTGATGTGCCTACGGCCTATGTATTCCGGCACAGAAGGGAGTTGGAGCTCTCCTCTGACTATTCGCCGAAGGAGGGAATTCTGGAAGCTCTGCAGTTTGCTTAACGTAGTTTGGTAGAGGTGTCGCATGAGAGCAGGGTCGGACGAATGATGGCCTTATAGATCTTCAGCTTGAGGCGGAGCGAGATCTGCTGTAGTATCCAGTATTGAAAAGAGTTTGGACTATAAGTGGATTATGGCTGGTGTCTTTATTGACATTGAAGGCGTCTTTGATCGTACCCCTTACAGAACCATGGCAAGAGACATGGAAATGGAAGGGGGGGAACAGCTTTCTTTCAACTGGATCAATGCGATGTTGGAAGGAAGATTGCTCAAGTCAGAGCTAGGACACACTAAGATGTGGATCACGCTATCTCCTCTCCTGTGGTGTATGGTGCACACCTTACTTATTAGATCCAATGATGCAGGAATATGCTCATGACGTCGCTGTGTTGATAGGAGGAAAATTCCCAGAAACTATTTCTGGCCTGCTAAACATTGATAAACCTTATGAATGGATGGTCCCAGGAATATGGTATAAGCATCAATCCTCAAAAGGTCAATCTTTGTGTCTTCACTAACAGACGGAACGTTGCAATCAGGTCGCCGTACCTTAACGGTGAACGATTGGGATTCTGCAGTGAAGTCAAGCATCTTGGCATTACTTTCGATAGAAACTGAAGTGGAGGACCAATATGAAGACACTGAGGTGTTGGTTGTGCATGGCAGCGATAAAACTCATTGTCCTCTACGCTGCTATCGTATGGTGGCACAGGGCTACGACCAGGAAATCCCAAGCTTGTCTTGGGAAACTTCAGAGACTAGCATACCTCATGATAACGGGTGCCATAAGCATTACTCCTTCTGCAGCGATGGAGGTTCTTCTGAACATTGAACCTTTGATTGAGAGAGGCTTGAGAGAGAGGCTCAAACACTTAGTTCTGCATATAGGCTTGGGAAATTAGGAACGAATTACCATTCCCTAACCTATGAGGGACATGATAGACTGTTCAGGAGGATCAATGAAGACGGGATCCTGACTATGGATTCTTATCATCAGGTGAAGAAATATAAGGACACTTACTATAGTGTAAAGATTGGAGGGTCTACCCCACACAAGCCGTGCAATGGAGTAAACTGCTACACAGACGGATCCTTAATGGAACAAGGATCTAGAGCAGGAATATGGAGGATGGATGTGCCTAATCAAGACACATCCATATCGTTAGGGGAAAAAAACACAGTATTCCAGGCTGAGGTGTTTACAATAAATGTCTGTGCCCAAAATTTAATAAAACTGGGCACGACGGAAAGGTTAATTACGATTTTCACGGTTAGTCAGGCAGCCTTTTATGGGCTGAATAACTTTGTAACCCGTATAAGGCTAACTTGTACTCTCTCTCCTTGGCCAACAAGGTGCGAGTGGAATGGGTGCCTGGACATAAAGGCATTGAAGGAAATGAGCGATCAGACTACCTAGCAAGGATTAAGATTAGTCTCGGCCATGCGAAGAGGCACATCAAAATGATTGCTAAAAGCAAGGCTGGGTTACTCAGGAGAAATACCAGAGGAATGGAACAATAAAAAATGTTCCTCAAGGGATCCAGCTCGAAAAGAAGTAATTGTCTTCTTAACATGGATAGGAGTATTTTAATATGATGGGTGATAGGCTATACACGGGACACTGTCAGCTAAATAATCATCTCTATAAAATGAGGTTGATTCCTATCTGCAGGTTCTGCAAGAAGGATGAAGAGACTGCTTACCACATTATTTGTAGATGTGAAGTAGTAGCAAGAACACAATTCCTCACCTTCGGTGAGGATCGTAGCTTGGACCTCAAACTTTGCGAGACAGTGGATCTTTACACAGTGTCCAGATTTACAAAGGCAATTGGCCTATTTTGAGCTGAGGAGGGACGGCGTACAATAGGCCCTTTGTGGCCGCGGTGCTTCTTTGCCGGAAAAAAAACAGTACTTACTTCCTGACATAGTACTGTACTTCTGACCCCTTATGGAGTGTGGCGGTACGGATTCAATTTTTAAACTTACGTGAATAATTGATTTTATTATTTTCTCAATAAATAAATGAAGAAATTTTTTTTTATTGATTATTGGAGTCTACGATAATGTAATTGTAAAATAAAGCCTTGCTACTTCCTCTAAATTTTTTTCTAATTCATTTCACCGTTTTAATTTTGTTATTTTGGAGACAAAAATTTTATTTATTCAATTTGAGGACAATGGCATAGTATATTTATCTAATGAATATTATTCTTTAAACAGACCTCATGGATTTGATCCATCAAATACCTTACATATCTTGTATTCATCCAAAATTAGGCAAAATGTATCATTATGTAAAATATAAAAAAAATATTAGTGATTTTAACGTAAGTGGGACAGTTGTTATGAAGCAAAGTAACGCACTTCAATGGTAACGTAAATTTTGGCGTTTGAAAAATTAATGTATTTTAGCCAAAATACACTGTTTTTATACCAATAAGTCAGTTTTGTTAAAATTAAAAATGAGATATAAAGCTATTTACGCAAACTTGGATTAATCTTTGATTAATAAAATTGTGCAGGAGAATCCATTGTCGACTCATAGATGGATTTAAAGTTAGTGAAAATAATTTGGGAAAGTAGTTTTAACGTACCCGTAAAGTTGTTTTCGGTCTAGTTGTGACCTACTATTTTGCGCAGAACCCACTTCAGGATTGGCGATGCTAGAATACCTCGCTTATGTATGTGTGCCAGAATTTTCTTTGGAAAAAGTGGCGTAATTTGGTGCGGGCCTGTTGTGGGCTTGTAAGAAAGGCTGGCCTTGCTCCAAAGAGATAAAGCCAGGCGGTAGTGTTGTGTAGGATCAGGTTTTAGTTCATTGATCAATGCTTTCTGTTCCTCTCCTACCGATGGGTGTGGTCTTTCATTTCCCTTTCTTCGGAACAGGATTTACACTTCATAATCATCTAAGGAATTAAAAGTAAATGAAATGATGATATGAATTAATAAGCTTCATGAGAGAACATGCGGTAGTAACGGTGATTCAGCACGAACGAAATGGTTTATAAGCCGCCCCAGATCGATATTTGGAAGAGGGAGGGACGGAATCACGTTCTATGTGGAATACAAATATTTCATTTATATCATCCCATTCAAAATTAAATAGCTTCTAAGAATCATGTATTTATACATTTGTATCGAATGTTTTGAAAAATTATTTATCTGAAAAGAATTATATTGTAAGGGTTTTACTTTCTAATGAAATTGAAGTATTTCATCAAGTACTAGAACTAAAGTAAGCATTTCGTTTTTAAATTTTATTATTATTTGTCTGGATTTTAAATCAGGATTTTCTTACTGCTGAAATCCTAATTAGTATGTTCCATGTTAGGAAAATAAACATGACTAAACTATATAAAAGCTAATCTGATTTTAAAATAACTATTTAAAGCAAAAACCCAAAACTTATTCAAATAATATAAGATATTTAAAATTAAATAAGATATTTCGATTTATGAGCATTCAGTAGAAATATTTCTCCCGACTATAGAAAAAGTTGTTGACACTTTTATCTTTATAAATATAAAATGAAGTATATCCTCCCCGTTCCAATAATCCACTAGCGTAAGCCAACCAAGTTACAGCCTTCATTGGACCCCTCACCTAACCTTATAATGCCAAAAGGCAATCCAAGGTATCCTTAACACCCAGCTATACATATAGCATACCTCCTATATGTACGTACCAAATACCCACTAACATCATTAGTATATTAGCTCAGAGAGAAATTTATTGGCCTGTAGAGGCAGATATTTGTTTGATGTGCTGTATCAACTCTGAGATCGGGAGGCTCAGTAAAGTAAGCTCCTAACCCTTCATTAAATTGCAGAATGTTTATCGTATGAAAAAAGCCTATATTTAGGAGAAATGTTTTGAACTAATTAATAATACACGATTTCCTTAATTTTCAGTTACTGTGGTTCACATCTAAAAATAACCTTCCAGTTATTCTTATTTAAATTGTGATTTAGTCTCATGTTTTTTTGTTTTTTTTTATAGTGATTTTATTAATTAAATTAAGTAAATTTAACTGGTGATAATTTTTAGTTTGTATCACTATTTGTTACAATGAATTACAACAAACATAATAATTTTTACGATGCTTGATAACAAATAAATAAATAAATAATTATTAAGTTTTTTTTTTGTTTTGTTTTTTTATAGATTGAAATAACATTCAACTTATGGATTATTAAATATCGTTAAAATAAAGCAAAACAAACCGAAATTTTTAAAAAAGAATTCAATATAGTAGCAGCTTGATAAGACAGCTGTTTGGTTCTCCATTAACTTGTGAAACTATAATTATCACAAAAATAAACACAAATATCAGTATAACCGTTCATGAGGGAAACAATTTAAAACCGTAAATTTACTCTAGAAAAGTTATAACCGTAATTTTAGTGGGTTTTGGGACCAACAATGGTGTTTTTTAAATTTAATTTGTGTGGGCCTAGGTATTTTTTTTAATTATCTAATTTATCGTAATAATTTTATTTTATTACAGAATAAAAAAAATTTATATAATCAAATTAATTTCACGCGGATTTCGAATGTATTTGGTTTCCTCGTAGAGATATTTTTACTTCAACTGATTACATTTCCCCAATCTTACTAGGGCAAAACTTTTCACATTAGAAAAAACAAATTTTTTTAATAAACATAAATTCATTATAAAGTATTTATAATCAACATTTCCATCAATTAATATTCTTAAAAAATATTAATTTATTTTTTATTCTAGACTGCTGAATACAATTTTTTTTTTTTTTATACCTGAGGAAATTCCACTTCTGATTACTTCAGCATCAGGGAGTAATAATGAGGTTCGTTTGACGAAACTTAACGAACGCCCTAAGCCACCCTTACCTCTCGCCTCCATCTTCTAAAAATAGAGCAAGATGTCACGCTCTACTTCAACATTCAGCTTCTTCAATTTAATGAACATTTAATATATGACACTTATTCATCGAAACAATATCAATTTATTATAAAATTTCCAGGGTGGTGGCATGAAAGGAAATAGAATAGCAAAAAACAAGTTGAAGTACCAATCATCTAAAATAATTAATTTTGAATCATTATTAAACAGAAAATTTTCCATAAATATTGAATTTTGCTCAAATTACCTAATTCACTACTTAATTATTATGTTCAACAATAAGTGGACTATGCTCACAGAAAACCTGACAACTGAAAGAAAGTTTGAAATACCAGAAAACTTACGATTATTTTACTATTGAACTTTGTAACCATTAATCTGAAAGGAAACGATTGCTCTTTCCCTCCAAACTGTTTCGCACTTTTCACTACCCCTGGTGTGTCACACTCTGCTACATGAAACTTTTAACGTCAGCAAAGTAATGTTGCCCCTTGAGGAGTGAAGTAATCCACTTCTAATGTAATGTAGTTCAATAATTAACTCTTACAAATCATATTTTTTTTTAATTGAAATAAATTTTTTAATCTTGGAGACAAATGTTGTACTTCTCAAATTCCAGAATAATGGTACAGTAAATAAATATGATGAATATTATGTCTCATATGCCTTAAATTCATTATCAATTGAGATTTCTATATTAAATAAAATGACTTATGTCTTTTTGTAGGTTTTTCAAATCGTAGGTTCAAAAAAATACTTATTTGTAACAATCAGGTTTAGCTGAGGACTAAGAAGATAATAAAAGAAATCTTGTAAACAGCTGAAATAAACAAAAAGTATCATTATGTAAAATTAATTTTTTTTTATATATGTATATGTAGTTGACCGTAAAAATTGATATATAGGAAGATGGTCAGGGTTGCGGTCACAAGTGAAACGAAAATAGTTTACAACTATTTTATTTTCCAACGTTTCGCCCCACTTTGTAGGGCTTCATCAGGGCTAAAAAGATACAAAATGAAACTAAGTTAAGATAAAATAATAGAAATAAAAATAAAAAGAT
>NW_027113760.1:862929-864691 GCF_000696795.3 Halyomorpha halys | reverse complement strand
GATGGTCAGGGTTGCGGTCACAAGTGAAACGAAAATAGTTTACAACTATTTTCGTTTCACTTGTGACCGCAACCCTGACCATCTTCCTATATATTAATTTTTTTTTGTTTTTGTTTTTTTACATGAACAATGAATTTAAAGATTTTCAGTTCATTAAATAATCAAGTTGTTTATTTTATTTTTTGTATAAAACATCCAATTTTAGTAGATTTAAAAATTCGAAAGTGAAAAATAAACTATGGTCCACATTAGTACCTTTATACATCATAAATTCCAACAAATCTCTTCCAAAGTAGCATCATCGGTTATTCAAAACAATTATAAAGTCGTAGTGTTGCCAGTTGCAGAATTATTCAAAGACAAAATATTCTTTCCCAAGTCACCATAGTCTAGTTCGAGAAAGCTTTTTCCTTGCTCAAAAGTGGATGATGAATCCTTTATCCGTGAAGCCCTGCGAAATAAGTTTCAAAGAGTCCGTTTTGTTTTTTGCATGCAAATCCTTCACCATAGAGCCTCTGAAAATAACTTGTGAAACTTTCAACTCCATTTCGCTGTAATTGTTTTCTAACTGCTTTCAGGAAACACCCTATTTGAATTATTCTCGCATCAAAAACAGCATTATTTCGTTTTTTAAACAGGAATACTCTTTAGCAGGTCAATATATAGTAAAACGTCCCATTCCAACAGAGTGCTGTAGAAAAATAGAAAAACAAGTAGAACAATATTTCTTACATCTTGGAACATTATTTTGTTCCAATTTGGTCAAGCTTTTATATCTTTTTGATATTATTCATATTACACAAGTATAACTAAGATGCATTAAGAATTAAATACAGTCACAGTACTAAAAAAAAATATTATCTTATTATAACTCTTCAATAAATTAAATAGGAAATTACAAAAAAAAAAACTACGACTCATATACTCAAGATGATTCTAACAACATTCTAAAAAAATTTTGTTTACTAAAATTTAAAACTATATTAATAATTATAAATAATACAATAAGTAATACAGTAATAGTAAAAACAAAGACAAAATAAGAGTATATTCCGAAGTAATGTAACAATTAACATAAATACTAATTATTAAATAAACCAAATTGTATCCTTGTATAGTCTCAACACTTTTTATTACATCAATAGTCCAACGTTTCGGCCATTTCGGCCATCCTCAAGGACGATCTTCAATATAAATTCTCACCTCACATCAAAATTTTAATATTTTTTTGCAGGCTATCCTGTCTAGGTCATTAATTATAAGTCAAAAATACCCTATTTTTTAAAAAGTCATAAATTTTTAAAACTTTTAATCTTCAATTTAACCACACAATCACTACCATATCAACAAAGTACCATTGTTTGCTTATATGGTAGTGATTGTGAGGATAAATTGAAGATTACAAATTTTAAAAATTCATGAATTATTAAAAAATAGGGTGTGTTTGATTTATTATTAATAACCTGGGCAGAATAGCCTGCAAAACAAATTTTACATTTTGATATGAGGTGAAAATTTATATTGAAGATTGTCCTTGAGGATGGCCGAAATGTTGGACTGTTGATGTAATAAAAAGTGTTGAGACTATACAAGGATACAATTTGGTTTATTTCATAAATAATTACCAGCCTCAAGAAATTGAAAAAATTATATTTGAAATAAATACTAATATTTATGAAATAAATACTTTTATAAGTATATGTATTTGAAGTATATCTCGGCAAGAATGTGAAAGGAGGATTTGTATAATGTATTTATACAA
>NW_027113760.1:829068-862879 GCF_000696795.3 Halyomorpha halys | reverse complement strand
ATATATACTTTAATTTCAGAATTTTGTGATCTACTATCGTTTTATTACCATAAAGTTGTTTCTAAGAAAAACAATATATAACAATCATAATGTAGCTCCAATATTTTTATTAATCGTTGTGAAAAAAAGCCTTGAAGTAAAAGATAATTGTTTATTTGTTTCAGATTAACAATCACGGCCTCTTGTCCAATGAATCTGCAGTATTTTCCTATGGATAGGCAACTCTGTCACATAGAAATTGAGAGCTGTGAGTATATTGAGATAGCTGAATTGTCACGCTTAAGCACTAGTTATTTGTCAAATTGCTAAAAAAAAAAAATCTAAAATTTGCCAGAGAAAAAAAATGTAATTTGCTTGATAATTAAATCAAATAATCATGTAATTTTCAAATAATTGAGTAAAATAATTTTATTTTTTAAACGACTGATTTGTATCATTATCATATAGATTTTTAAAAAATACATGTATTATAAAACTGTCTCCCTTCTTCTAAGTGCACAGCTTGTAAAAGGAAAAAAAAAACATTAAGTTATTTAAAAATAAAAGTCAGATGAAAGCTGCACGCCTTCACTGCTTTTGCTAAGTTTTTGTGACATAAATAACTGCCTCAAGGCGATTTCTCCGAGGAAGAAGGAAGAGAGTCTTGCGTGCGTGTGCGTGTGTGCGTTTTCTGTCTCTCTCTTTCCTCTATCTTTCTTTATCTCTCTATCTATCACTATCTTCATCTCTATCTCTCTATCTCTATCTCTCTCTTTCTCTTCCTGGTAACAGCACCAAGTGTCGTGCCCGAGGAAGTAAATGTCCAAGCAAGACGAAACTCCACAGCAAGAGAGCTTGGACTCTTGTATCTTATGACTTATTCTTATCTGTCACCGCCAAGAGAACGAGCATCACGGAGACAGTTGTTTTGTGTTTTCATTTATTTAATATTTACTTTAATGTATATTATTGTTTATATTATTTAGTTGTTTATTTTATTTTGTTTGGTTTCACGCCAGCTTCAAATTGATTTATGCACGAAACCACGTCGATGTACAGGTTAGATGTGCCAATATGCTAAAATTTCTTAAAATATTTGTTTAAAAAAAATTAACTACCTAATTTCTAAAAAATATTAAAATTGAAATACGTAATGTATATATAGCCTTGAACCACTGGCTTCCACGCATGTTCTTTTAATTTAATTTATTCTGTTCAGTTTTGTTATTTTAATAGTGTTCGTCCCACGCAGACCGTTTTACTTGTTGACACAAGTTTCAGTCAATTGCATGGTTTTAAAGTATTAAATCTATTTTACAGTATTATAATAAATCAATAATATTATTTTAAATTATATCCCCCATCAATATTTTTTTTCTTTTTTAATTTGGAGAAGATAGCACTTTAAATTTTTTAAAACCAAAGTATTTGCCTGAAACTTTCAGGAAAAGTCTAGGAATGAACTGTTACATATTTTCTAAAAGTGCTTGGGTCGTTATTTTTCTTTGAAAATTCTTTCGCTAAAGCAAACGATTTTTAACTTAAATAATTGTGAAGCATTCGTTCGCGGTTTTCCATTAACTATAATACCAGTCCTGAGGAATAATTATTGAAGAAGAAATGAAATCTGTTCTTGCAGAGATCGGTTGATCAATTCCATTTCTAAAAAATCAATACGAAATAAATCTAAAAGGTACAAATCATGAATTGGCACTAGAATTTTTCTCTTTGCATTGATGTCAGCTACGTTGTCAGAAATTGTTCTAACTATTTCCGAGTTTCGACCTTTATTTTTACATTAATTTATATTTGCTGCCTCTAGGTCATAATCAAAACACTATTATAGTTTATTACTAAACACAATAAGGATTTTATATATTTTAAAAATACTGAAAGTTCATTATTTGATTAGTTCCAGAGATACTACTTATTTCCTCTCCTTAGCATCAACAGTTTAAAATATTATTTTTAGTAAGTTAGGCGCCAACTGTATAATCAATAAAATAATAAAAAATTCAATGATTATTTTTTTTAAATAACAACACATGAACATTTTTATTGTTTTATTAGACCACCAAAGAATTTATAAAGACATTTAGAAATGCATCTATTGACTTGGAGCAGTTGGATTCTAATTTAATTACAAAGATTATTTTTAAAGTGTAAATACTGGGGAGAGAGACAAAGTATCCCCGAAACGTTCAAGCATATGAAGTAAACACTATTATGATTTAATATGACCTAGAAGTAGGAAATAAAAATCAATGCTAATTACTTATTAAACTAATTCATTTATTGTGATATTATTGACATTTTTATTTTATTTTAAAAAGCAATATTTACTTTATAGCTGTAATTTACTTTTTTATTTCATTATTTTTCTTAATCGCTTATGAAAAGATGCATAAAAAACAATTAAAGATTTAGTTCCAAATCATATGGAAACAGTTCATTCCTCTTTCGTAATTAAAGCTACAAAAAACTTGAGTTTTTAAAAAATTCATTATACAAGCAGGTGCTCCTTCTCCAAAACTCCTTTGTTGCCCTTCTTTCAACAGAGAGGAGGAAACAAAACCCATTGAGTAGCCTACAAAACGGACTCAAAATGCCTACTATTTTTATTTTGTTCTATTGTCTGTCAAGCGCAGTTGGCTACACAATGCGAGATATTCGGTACAAATGGAACGCGGGCCACAAATCGGTTGGCATTGCCAATGAAGTGCAGTTGCCACAATTCAGAGTCCTCGGGCACAGACAGAGGGCACGAGAAATAAACCTGTCCACAGGTACTATCTCATCTCAAACCGAGTCACGGGATGAGGTAAGTGTGGCTCACCCCGTGACCGCACGAGAGCGCGCATGCCAACCCAACCTGTCACCTCCTTGTCCTGTGTGAGTGAGTGTGTGTGAGGGCACGCATTGGGGCATTCACATTCTAAATACTATTTTTCTGTTTTGTTCTTTTTTTTTCTTCCTATTAAACTCCGACACACAGTCGGGTATACTATGAGGGACATTCGCTATAAGTGGAACGAGGGCCCCAACTCAGTCGGTGTCTCCAATGAGGTCTCACTGCCCCAGTTTAAGGTCCTCGGCCACCGGCAGAGGGCGATGGAGATTAGCCTGACCACAGGTACTGCATCACCCTTACATCATCCCTTAGAGTATGACATCATGAAACAAGGCTATTTAATACTCTGTTTTTATGTAAATGATATTTATTCCTGCTGAAACGCAGAATCTATTAGCATTCCTATTTTGAGATGATACCATCTATCCAATAGTCTAATTGCATGATATATCCTTAAATAATTTATTTTATAAATAAATAAATTAGAAACTACTAATAATACAGATTATTATATACATACTTTTTTTTTTAACTCTTCTGACAAACAGTAACATGAACTGTTAATAAAACATTACCAGTGAATAGTCAATAAGCTAGATGAGAAGTTTTGTTTGTTTTCAAGTAATAACGACTTTGTAGCATGTATGTAGCCTACTTTAAAAACACATACATCTATAATTTTATAAATCTTTCATCATAATGATTGTTTAATAATTAAAAATTTATAGTATAATACAGGGAGTTGCAAATATAAAAAAAATTATAAAACACTAAGTCAATATGAACTACAGGGCAAGAGGTACAAACAAATGACCTATATTTAAAAATTAAAATTTCACGATATTACAAAAGGAAAAAAAAAATTATGGGCTTATCATATTAATATTAAGAATGTTACGATAGTTAAATATGTATACAAAATTATATAATACCTCATTCAATAGTCATCTCAAACTTTCTTCAGCATATAAAAAAATATCTTTAGACTTTTTCATACCTTTAAAAGTCATTACTTTTTCAATGAATATATTTCCTTAGCTCTGAACATATTAATTTATTTATCTATAGCTTTATTAATTTATCTACTTATAGAAAAATTTAAATTTAATAGGACTTAAATTGGGAAATATTATTCATAAATAAAATAAATCATCACTACCATTGGTAATATTGAATGGAAACGCCTCAATTTTTTTTCAGCTTCTCTGACAGCTAGACAATTTCAAAAAAATACTAGTATCTTTAGGCTGTACTCTTAGATAAATATTCATGTAACATTATATCATGAATTTATTAATGATATAAGATTTGGAAGCCATATGACGATTAATTGTTTGAAATAAGGGAGATTCAATGACAAAGTACCAAAGTATACAATATTGTATATGCTAGTACAACCAAAAGTATATAAAGTACAGAGTACAGTACATGACAGATTGAAACTGGCTCTTTGGATTCAGCAGAAGACAGCCGAATCTAAATGTAAGTTAATTCTGAAGGTCAATCAAGAAAAATCAAGTAAATATCTTTATTTTTTCAGGAAAAATATTTTGTTTAATAATTAGTAACTATAAGATCTAACACCAAGATCAAAATACCATTAACTCAAAGTGGATTTTGTTTGTTATTCTTTTTTTCTTTTGCATTATTCTATATAAAAAATATTTGTAGATATATGCGTTAAAAACCTTGATTAACCGAATGTTGGATAAACCTCAACTAACGAATAAAACAAAAACACTTTTTTAAAAATAAAATTTGATCAAGGTGTACAATATCTTACGATCTTTATGATTATAAAACTATGTTCTTTTTTTTTTATTATTTAATAGAGACTTTGCGAAGTTCCTCCAGTTTCAAATTTATTTTATACAGAAAGAAAGAGATAAATTTGTATCACATTGCAATCGAAATTTATTATAATATCTGGGCTCTGCTATGGAGTTTAGTGTAAATAATTCTTATTCAAAATCCGGATGGATCTTATGATTACTAAAAAAAAGTCAAATAAATCGCTAATCTTTATTTTCTTAAAAAATCTCACTAGGGGAAAGCAGTAACGATATAATATAATACACTGACATCATTAAAACTTATTAACATTTACAAATACTATCTTACATTACACTATCTCATGTCTGTGTTGTTTTGGCATTATTTTGCTCATATTATGAATAATTTAATGTATTTTACAGTTCAGATACAGAAATTATTTAATAATGAAAGAAATAGCCTTGTTTCGGTAAAACGCACTATACGGACACAAATTTTATGAACCATTTATTAAATTTCACACAGTATTCTCTAATTGTAATATGCATTTTTTAAAACATATTTTAACATAATATTAAACGAATTTTGTTTTAATTTTTTTAATAAATTTCAATAGATTCAGATGATCAATGGTAAATCTAGACTAATGTTGCCCCAAAGTGCCCAAAGGTAAATCACAAATTCACAGCTTTATTCCATGGTATAATTTGTGTTCACTGCTACTTATATACATATATATTTGTGTTCAGCTTCTACTTATATACATATATATTTATTTGTGTTCAGCTTCTACTTTTGGTGTTTTTTTCTATAAATAGTTAAAGTAAATTACAAATCTTGTTGCTAACCAATAATTGAAGAGCACTGTGTGTTAGTCATACAATTTGATGTTTTGTTTTGTTTTTTCTTGAATAAATGTCAGATACCTAACCGGACTAATAAATTACGCTTAAAAATGTATTGTCCGTTGTGCATGAAATATTGATGTATTTAATACGCACTTGTATTGCCACAGTGTTGCTTCATGTGAGGTGAGATGAAAGCGTTTCATTGCACTTCCAAACTGAATTGTTTCTAATAAATATAGATGGGTAATTCATATAATAAAATAGGGTTTTATTTAATAAGATGTAATGAATAAATCTTTCATTTTCAAATTTCTTTATTTATGTATCATTCATAAGTAACAACGTTTCAGGAACATAACCACTTCATTTGGCACTGCAAATTATAATAAGCAATTTCATTCATACAATTTATAGATCGATGACTAAAGAGCTTTAATTTTATTGATATAATTGCATATGGATAACTATTTTAATCAAATTAAAGTTCATTAATTAATGATCTATAAATTGTATAATGAAATTATTTTATTTAATTTTTAATGTGCCTATGATAGGACCAGTCCCGAAACATTGTAATTAAGAATGATACGTAAATAAATTTTAAAATGGAAGGTTTTTTCACAGCACTTTATTAAATAATTTGTATTTCTTCCTGCTATTTGAACCCAAATTATTAAGAAGTTTCATTATTTCTTTTTGATGTCCTAATAGAAAGTAATCAACCAATCTGCTATTATTTCTAATGACTTATAATCAGTTTCAAGATGTTCTAGTTTTTAAAAAATAAACTATGAAGCAAATAAAAATTATAAATTTGAGCGTTGTAACGCAAATGTTTATTATAGACTGCTAGAAGCTTTAGTAGTGAAAATTTATTAGAAGATAAATGAAAACTAAATTTATTTTAAGATAATCTTTATGCGGGTACTTACAAGAATTTATAAAGTAATTAATTATACAGTATCATTAGCGTATGTAAGTAAATATATATTCATTTCTCCATATTATACATATTTATTCCCTGCAAACTCTAGGATTATCGGAATATTAATCTAACTTTCCCTTGACAATTGATTTACTTTTTAATAAAAAGTACATTGAAGCAATATTAAAATAATTTACTTGCTTTCAATTCTAATAGCATTGATATGAGGATTTAAGGCCTACCGTACAAGCACTGAAACATTTCTTTTCTTTTTTAGCTTATTCATTCTTCTGATATTGTCTTAAAATTTTAGAAACTATATCTAATCCCAGTACAAAAGTTCACATTCCTTAATCTTTACATTTTTTTTTAATCTTGAATTGATTTTCACTGGATCAAAACAGCATCATTGAATCTATCTTTATTCTTTTTGATGAATTCACACCCTTTTTACGATTTATTTATTCTTATGGCATCCAAATAACGTTTCAGGTTTTTTTGCCCATCATAAAATTACTATTATTGCGTGGACATGTGTTATCTTACTGAAAAAAAAAATTGTGTGTACACTACCGTGCACTGTAATTAGTATAAAGAAGGACAATGAGAAAGGTGTGTAATAATTTAAAGGCAGGAAATGGAAAAACAGCACTAATAAAAAATAAGAAAATAATAAAGAGATAATTAGAACTTATATTCAGCTTTGAATATATAAAAAAAAATAAGTTCACGAAATATTGGCAAAAAGTTGATATTGGAACAAAAAAACCGAAATGTCGTTCGGATGTCATAAAAAAAAAGAAGTAAAAAAAAAAGAGCGACCTCCTGAAAAATAAAAGGAATAATGATTTAACAAAAACCCTTCGGAATTTAGATTGTAAAGTTACAACTTTACATCTAACTTTAAAGAGAATTGTCAATTTTTTAACCTACTCCAGCACAGCTAATTTTGGAATTACCAAAGGAATGAGGCACTTTTTTTTTTTTACGGAAGCTCATTGTAAATCCGATTTTAAGACGTAATAGCTTGTAATAACATACTCAAAGGCGTAAAATTCCTAAAACAGACAACAATTTTTCAGAAAAAATCTAAGAAACGTAGGAAACAAAATAGTTATAAAATTCAGTTGGTTTACCAACTTATTTTTGAAAGTCATGCTTGATAGCGGAAGATGGAAATGGCGTTGAATACAGTTTAAAAAGTTGTTCTAATGTAGCTAAACAAGATAATTTCAGTTGGAAACATGTAATAATGAGATAACAGCGGCTCAATAATTGCTTCACTCTGATAGCTCAACAAGTTCTGGGCAACTTGCTCCAAGTTCGTCATCCTAACTTCGAGGCGCACATGACACAACTTCAAACAGCGCTCAAACCTAGTCCAATATTCATTCACAACTTGACTGCAAAATATCATTACACCGTCACTCAAGATAGCACACTCATAAGGTGGGTTGAAATTATAACTTACCCTTAATTTATTGAGCAATTCAGAATGGAAAAAAAAAACTAAAATATAACGTGGTATTAGATTTAAATATATTCAATTTTTATTAAACCGACTTTCAACCAAAAATAATAATTATTGCATATCTCTATTTCTAAGATGTTAATAGAGAAAATATAATGATAATAATGGAATCAATTTTAAATGAATCATCGTTTTAATTTCAGAATTTTTTTTAATTTTTAAGAAATCAGAACGTTTTACTAAAAAGGCCCAATATGTTGTTTTTATAAATAAATCAATTAATTATTGAATTTATATATTTTGGTATGATGCAAATCCGATTTCCTATTTCTTTTTTTTAATATTTGTAGATTTGGGTCAAAATAAATGAATACTGGAGATATGACAATTATTAAAGAAAATATAAAATCGTTTGAATGCTTTATCTCCTAATTGCGGTATGTGCCTTTTTTACAGTCATTTAAAAAAAAAATGAACACGTCTTTAAAAACCATAAACTGACACCAGAAAAAAATAGATACATATAAAAATTACCATAACTGATTATGAAGAAGATGACCGGGGGGAGGAGGAGAGGGGGCAGTCAAAAAGGATAACCAATAGATTTTCAACTATTTATTATCCGACGCTTCTCTCCACTTTGTAGGGCTTCATCAGTGCTAAAAACGAAACAAAGCAATCAAACATATGTTAATATATTAACAATGAAATATAGCAAGATAAAAATAAATAAAACTAAGGATTAAAATTATGTTAATATAAGTGAGAAATTATATAAAAATGAACCAAAAGAAACAGAAATAAGATGTAAAACAATAAGTATATATAAACAAATATAACATGGAGTATTAAATTAAAAATGAGTAGAAGACGTATTAACATATAAAATTAGGAAAGTAGATATAACAGAAATAAAAATTAAAATTGTACAAAGGAAATAAGGTGATAATAAATAAATGTAAAAAACTAATAAATAAAATATATTAATAATAATAAATAAAGAACAAATCAGAAACATCCACCTATCGTGTTAAGAGACAGCAATATAATAATTAAAGGCAGATGTGAGATAGACATGGAGTGGGCGGAGATGGTTAAAAACGGTTGCTTATAAGTGAAATAAAAAAAAAAAATATTGTTTACCAATCGTTATACTTCCTCTACAATTAGTAGTTGAGGAAGTAAAGATAATATTATAGCCTAGAAGTAAAACTAAGCAATAAAGAGTAAAGGTTTAAAAATAACTTTAATTTTCCTCATTAACTGAAACAAATTCCATCTGGAAAATGTCTTTGAACACTATCAAAAGTTTAAGATAACCTAATTTCTTTGAGAACATTCGATACATTTTCTGAAGATATCGCGTTAGTAAAAATATGTATAGAATAATATAATTTTAGAGCAACGTTTTAAAAAAAATAAATTTTAGGTGAGGTGGGACTTGCAGATACAACTAGTGAGGTAGATTCTCGTGGAACCCAAATATATATTTTTTATTTATTCAAATAAATAAATACTTACACAAGCATCCGAAATTTTGGGGAAGTATTATTAGGTAGTAGGTAGGTAGGTAAAAAAAAAAAAAAACTTATTATTGTGAAGTGTATATAAAAAATTCCATGTATTCTATATATTACCATGTATACTATATATTCGTATATTCTATATACGAAGCACAAATTCTATTTTAATGGAGGATACGAAAAAAAACCTTGCCCAAGTTTTTATTCTTATAATATGACGCATTTTACCATATTTTTATAAAATAATAATTGATTAATGGCAAATCAATGAATAAATTCTACTTGCTTTTTTTTTAACATTGTCATAATTTGGCCTGACATCATTGATAATGCTTGACAAAATGGTGAAAAATTGAATATCCTGTTGCTGTACAAACAATTTAATACTTAAATAAAACAGGAAATAAAGATAAAACTAAATTATATGGATTATATAGGAAATGTTTCACCGAACTGTTAGTTCTAATCTTGTGGCCGCCAGTTCTCCCGTTTCAAAAAATAGTCTTGAATATTACACGATTTTTTCTTTTTAATAAAATTAAGAATAAAAGGTCAAGAATAAAAGGAGAACATGTTAATGATGAAAGGAACAATGTAACCAACTTCAAAGAATATCTAAAAATACAAGAAACGCATTATTAAGGTTACAATGGGCTGGGCCTCTTTAGCACGAGGTTGATGGAACCTTTACAACCGCCCTCTAACACCTTTATTCTTAATCATCCTTAAAAGCTTTTCTTTTCTGCTAATGCTTTTTGAAAATTCGACGCGTCCATGCTAATGGACAGATTTTTCAAACATACAATAGTATATCGGGGGGATGGTAAGAAGAGAAAAGACAAATAGGAAATATTTTATAAGGGGATCCACTATTTGAAGGTACATACATAAGGCCAAGATGTTCCACTTTTGGAATTATCCTTTGATTATAACAATACCATTTGATCTATCATTTGAAGTTATTGATAATTTTCAAACCTTCCCCAGTTCTTATCTAGCGCGCCCAACTCGACAATATTGAATATGATGGAGTACATTTTTTGACGGATTGTGTCAGATATTCATAGTATAAGAAGAATTAACTCCAGTCATTTTTTTTTAAGTCGAGGGGTTTAAAGAAGTAAATCGCCAAAACCGAAAATAATTGTTTACGGTTTTATACCATCTTTACCGTTAATTATTTATTAACGTTAATATATTTTTTTTACGTTAATATCATTCATTTTAACAAAATTATTTTAGATTTCAATTTTTTATAAAAAGCCGTCATCAGAATTTGAGAATCCCATATCACAGCCCTCCAAGAATAGTGTCGTAATTGGAGGATTAAGATAAATTCCAACAAATCCCATCAAATCACCTTTACTCTTCGTCGTAAACCTACCGACTGCCCTACGGTTTCATTTAATAATGTTACTCTTACCCCTGTGAAACAGATCCGCTACCTTGGACTACATCTGGACAAACGATTAATCTGGAATCCTCACACAAGACTGAAAAGACATGAAACTGCACGTCGATTTCGACTATTACAGCACTCACTAGAAAAACGGTCTAAACTTCCAACTCATTACAAAAAGACTGATCTACATGACTGTGATAAGGCAAATTTGGACATATGGAGTTGAGCTTTGGGGCTCCACTAAGCCTTCGAATTCCTCTCGTATTCAATCCTTGCAATCCAAAATCCTATGTAAAATCCTCAATGCTCCTTACTTTGTCACAAATAAAATCATACATAAAGACCTTAATGTATCCTATGTAACCGATCTAGCCCGAACCAGATATTACTCCTTTCATTATAAACTTCCTAACCACTCAAACCCCCTAGTTTCTAACCTTGCATCCTCTTCCATTCCTGACTATCCTCCGAGGTGCCTGAAAAGAAGATGGCCACGAGACCTGCTAATGTAAAATGTGATTAGAGTGCTACCAATGAGTAGTTTATCTACACGCCTGTAACACTCCATTTTAACTAAGATCAAATTTACGGAATGTATTATATAATATACAGTTGTAAATTTCAATAAAGATATTTAAAAATATATATGTATAAAAAAGAATTTGAGATTTTTTAACCGATTTTTTTAGTCGACGAGACTAAATATGATTATGATTATGAAAAAACTCAATTGAGAAACGCATTATTGACGGATTGTTACGGAAATCTGAATTCTAAAAAGATTTGATTCATAAGGGATTATCGTTCGTTCTCACCGTATGCTGGTAAATTAAAAAAAAACGGTTTTTGTCAATTTACCGACCGTGAACCAATATTCTTGTAGTTTTTCATATTTCCCCACTTATTTTACAGTAACGTAGAAGACAGATATGGTTTATTACAAAAATATGGGCTATTTCGTGTCACACATCTTCTGTGCTTAAATTATTTATCACAGGATGTTCAATTTTTTTGAAGATATAAAAAAAAAAACAAAGCATGTCCTGTATATTAAATAACTAGTGGGCATAAAAAATCTATTAGGTTCCCAATTAAAATTTTTAAATCACAGGTAACACAGGGTAACTCATGTCACAGGGTAGGTTGGTAACGGGAATTTTTCTCTTACACCTTAATGAATGTTTTCATTGTGGACAAAATTATTTTTGACTTACATGTCCTCAATACAATAATGTCTGAGAAGAATATAAAAAAAAATCCATCTACTATTCATCTATTAGGCTTTATTTTTGTCACACTGATTATTCTCACACCCGCCTCCTTAAACCAACCTTCAATACCGGGAAAAGATATTATTTACTTTTTAAAAACATCTGAGACGATGATGCTATATCATGGCTATCAGAAGAAGCTAGTTTTCTTTTATCTTGTACCACGTTTTCCTTACAGGAAATTGTTGGTGTTGAATTTCTTAGAATAATATTATAAAATACTATTGTGTACAACACTTTTCTTAACCAAGGGAAGTGTTTAGTTAAGAATAGTTATTTTCAACATTGTGTGTGTTTTGTTTTTTTTATTGAAAAATCTGTAGTCTCTAGGAAGCACAGAATGAAAATATTCAAATCCTCAGCTTCAAATGATAAATTAAAAATTGAATTTAATTAAATAATCCTCTACTGGAAATTTCAGAGTTGTCTAGCACATACAAGAGAATAATCGGAGGAAATTAGAAAAACAAAAATATTCTCAGAAGTAGTCTCTGTGAATGACAAATGCGAAAATCAAATCCAAATTCAAAAAATAATTGGGCACTGGGATACCCTGTATTTTTAATATCTCCTTTCTGGGGGACAATGTCGGGACCTTTAAGGCTGGACTGAAAACAAAACTAGTAGAATAAATAAACTAAAAAGAGAAAAGAAAAAAGTCTGAAACGCTTGTATTATATTATTCAAGCTGTATTATCAGTGGCTAAAGTAAGGAAATTATTTGAGAATTACATTAATTTACTTTTTAGCCACTTGTTATTAAAACTCCTACTATTCTATGACCAACGTAAACCACCAAATTAGTTTCATAAAACATGAATCCATGTTATACGACTAATTTTAGTATATGTTTTCATGATATTATTATATAGCTCCATACAGTATAATTTGACTTTTACAGCTTATTATATACTATAATGCCGGGAACATATTCTAGAAAACTGTTGTTTCGTTTAATGTACAATCCCCATTGACATTGAAACTAAATGAAAGCGTTCTATAAAATCTTAAAACAAACAGAAATATTATTGTTATAGCAAAACAAGGAATAAATCGGGAATTATACGATGATAATCCACTTGTATTAGAAAATTCGACTATCGACCCTCTGAAGATAGCAACCACCTGATTTCGTGACTGGAGCTAAGTGATTGACAAACGGGCAATATCTCCCTCCAAACAGCAGTTCCCAAACCATAACTCTCCCTTATCATCCCATGGGTATTTTCTTTTGAATATATTTTTTTATATATTTTCAGTATAAACGAACTGCACCAGGACTGCCCTAAGTTTGTTTTACATTAATCAAAAACTTTCTTATTAATCTTTTAGAAAAAATATGTTAGGTATTTATCTGTTAACTGTTATTTATTTAAGTTATCTTACCACTTTGTATTGGAAAAATAAAAAATAAAATAATCTAAGACTCACCAATAGGGTTAGAGTTTGGTCTATAACTAAGTTTTAACCTCTAACCTAGCAACCATTTTTAAGGTCCTTTTCGTATGCAAATTGTTTTTGATTCATGTTGGGTACGGAATGAAACTTTGAATGTATCCTCTAACATTGTTGTGATGTCTTCTTACATGATAGGCATTGTCTATTTGTGCCCATAATATTTTTTATGTTTATTCTATTAAACCTGCAATTATAAAAGTGAAGCAAACTGGCTTGAAGGAAATTGAGATAACTAATATTTTTGAGAAACAATAACACGAAATAGTAAATTAATTTTTTTTTAAAATATTTTTTCATGATTAAATTAAATTTGTATCCAATATTCTTTACCAGTAAAGAATACAGGATTATCCATATAAAAGTATATCTTTACTGCTTAAACTCATACATTTCAACTGATTAGTTGATTAGCGCGACTGAAAAGTAAACACGGTTTTTTCGGGTCGGCAAAATTCTTAGAGTGTAAAAAAGAACTCAAGTCTGTCTGGTAACTATGACATTAATTTAAAATCGATTACACGCCATCAAAAATGAACTTTTATACATCTATTACATTTAACAACATAAATGTTTTTTAATAGGAAATGACCATGATAAACATGAAAATTAACCCGGTTAAGGCCAAATGTGTGAGGATAGGGAAGAAACCTCGAAGAATAAAGTGATCAGAGCGAACGGTGAAAGACTAGAGCAGGTCCATAATTTCAAATATCTAGGTGCTCATCTCAGCGAAAGCGGCTACATAGATCAGGAAGTTTCTCGGAGAATTGGTGCAGCTGAGAGAGCATTTAGTTTGCTTCGAAAGGGTTTTCTGGGTAAAAGGGAGGTGAAGAGAAAAACTAAAATGGTGATCACTAAATCGAGGTCCCTCCCTATTTTTTCCTACTCTTCCAAATGATGGATCCTCACCTCGAAACATAAGAGTCGGGTCCAATTCATAGAGATGCGTAATGTGGAAGGAAGGACTAGCCTCGGAGTCAAACTGGCAGAGAGCATCCAAGAGGAGCACAAGCTAAGGTGGACACCTCTTTAGGATGGACCAGGAAAGAACTGCCAGGAAGACGTATGAGACTAGCATGGGAGGAAGGAGGTCAAGAGGAAGACCACACATTTCCTGGGAGGAGAGTGTTAAGGAGGAGTTCAGGAGGCGGAATATGGACTAGAGTAGAAGAGAGTCTAACAACGAGACATCTGGTCCAAACCCTACAAATCGTAACCCCACCCTGTGCAAGCGTTAAAGGGGTTAAAATGATTATCATCATGATGATGATTACATTTAATCTATAATTTTTGAAAAACCAGTTTTCTTCAGAGACTAATTGGATTTTAGAGCTTATTGAAGATTCTTGCAAAATTTAGTACCAACACTTCTGTTGAGTACACTGTGAGCCTAAATGATACTTATATATATTATAGGGATCAACGCCTTAACACATGGAGGAGAACTAACAGTAAACTGCTTGCAGAGACTGGTTAGTCAATATCTCAAGATATGAAGGCAAGGAGGTTAAGATGACTGGGACATCGTGGCTCGAAGCAATCCATCTACACAGTAATGAATGCCAGTATAGTTGGCAAGTGACCACATAGGAGGCAAAGACCAGATGGATACACAGAATCAACAAAGATGCGAAAGAGCAGCATGCAGCAAACTGGAAAGCAGTGGCCTAAGAAAGACGGATGGTGAAAGATCTACAAGTTCTGCAAAACCAACCAAAAAAAAAAAATGCATACATATATATTTTTGTTTCTATTTATTTATCTGCACTAGTAATACAAAATATTGCTTAAAAAAAATAATAACAAATGTTAATTTTCTTTTGGTTTTCTGTTAGGCATTGTCGATTATTTATGTCAAATTATGAAAATGTTAAATACAAATTAAAAATCTGTTCTTTCATGTCATGTCATTAATTATTATGATAGAATTATTTTGGTATGGAAACTGCTAAAAGGTAGTTAAAACTCGACATATTATAAAGTTAATTTTCAATTGAATACGAGTAAATAACTAAACACTTCCGGGTCTACCAGACTCTAATTCAAAGACTTCCAATTCCAGTTGCCTGTAAATTTCACCACGCCAGTTAAGAATAATTTCAGTTTTTTATGTTTCTCTAAATTATATTATTTTGGACTATTATTATTATGACTTAGAACATGTACTGTAAGTGAATTCTGTTTGCAATTAATAGACTATATTGTTGTCAATGTACCCCAAGTACAATTCCCATAATAAATACCTTAAGCCATTCGCCGAGCTGATATGAAAGATTGCGAATAAAACAACTTAAAAAACATGCCGTTTTACATGCAATATTCTATTAGGTATGCAAAGTGTATATTTTATATTACATATACATAATTAAATGGATCACCAAGGTACTGAAACTTTAAATCATAAAA
This sequence comes from Halyomorpha halys, assembly GCF_000696795.3. Classification (NCBI taxonomy): domain Eukaryota; kingdom Metazoa; phylum Arthropoda; class Insecta; order Hemiptera; family Pentatomidae; genus Halyomorpha; species Halyomorpha halys. The sequence continues at coordinate 846,972 of NW_027113760.1, read as the reverse complement.
TTAATTAATGACAAGGTACTAGCTAAATCGATTCTTTGGTCTATGTTTTGGGGTTTGAATTTAAAGGTCAGCCTGTTAAAATGACTCTCATCCATTCATTGATTTCGAAAATCATGATAACATACTGAAGAACATAATATTTTGTAAGTTATCTTGCAAAGACCTGGATAGGCAAAGAGCAAAAGGACATCATTTAATGGATGTTTTCATCCAATTACCAATCGATTAACCAAGAAGTTAATACCATGAAGTGAGACTTTTCCCTTTTATTATAATTAAGAAATATCGCTTAAAAATCTTTCCAGCAGCTAATTGATATGAAATTTATCATATTCTCCTTACCTTAAAGGTTGACTTTAGGTAGATTCGGCCGATATTCTCGCATTGGTGCTGACAAAATAAAAAAAATCGTCATCAGCAGAGCTTCCTCGCTAATTTACCCCTCATATTTGTCAGTAAAGCAGATATAAAGCGATTTATTTGCTTCATTAATACTTGAAAAAAAAATAGCTGAGGTATAGTAAAGAAACTTTTGGGACACAGGAAAGACACTAATCTCTTCCTACATTTATGATATTGTTCTCTTCAGAAAATACAGTATTGGAACCGCAGAGTGGTGTATTATATACTTTATTTACATCATACGAAGGAGAGAAGAAATAGAGACTTTGGCATGTTAGTACGTACAACTTTACGTACTTTCTACAGACTATTATGTACAACTTGTCTCTGAGAGAGTCCATCGTCAGTTTTCTAGAATCTAGAATAAATCTTATCAGGGAAATAAGAAAATATTTATGTGCAATATGATAAGGTGTGAGGGAGGATAAGAACTCACTAGAGGGGTTTGCTAATAGGAAGTTAGGAGAAATGCAAGTAACAAAGGGCTTCTCCTGGAGAGGGTATGTCAATGTGAAAGCTATATAGGATTATTTAACACCCGAAGTGACCCCAGCTGAGGCTGTAAAAGATAGTACAAGACATACTCTTTTCTAAAAGAGGTTGAGAATGGAGTGTACGTGTCAGTGACAAAAGACACTGTACCGCGTCAAAGCCAGAAATGCCCATTATTAAGTGTGTTACCACTCTCAGTGAGATAAGCATTTAATCTATTTATTTATACATATATTTATAAATTTTATCTATCAAAAAAGCTAAAAGTTATTATGTGATAACTTTCTGAATACCAGATGTCCGCTCAATTGACCAGAAGAGGGCCGCTGGAGAAATGGTCCTGGGGGTCCTGAGGAAATATATATCAGATATCAAGGAATTTAAAAAACTGTGTTCTACGAGTCACGGGACGTATATAAAACACATCCCCACTCCTTTTCGATTACTGTCTGGGAAAATACGACGAAAAATTACTTCAATGTTTGGAAGAGAACTAAATAAATGATTTCCAAAAAAAATAATATTATTTTCAACTAAAATAAAAATAAAGAGAAAAAAAAATGTATTTAGCCAGTGACCGTATCTCATCATTTAAAATTGTAAGAAAAACTTAAGTACTATAAATCTGGATTTTTTTAATATAATATAAGAAACTGCTTTCATAAAAAATAAAAAAATTGATTTTGTAAAACTAGTGAATAAAGGCAAGAGTTAAATTTCCATTCCAATGAAATTTTCGATGACGTTTCCTTTACTTTATGGTAAATGATCTCTCAGGTACATGACAGTCGTTATGAGCGCAGGATAGTTGGATGAGAAGAGATCCATACAGACGGGGTGAACTAAAGGTCATGGTTCAGAGGCGAGCTCTAATCATTTATATGCACAACCCTGAGGGGGAACGAGTATCAACCATTCGGCCAGCTTCCCAATCGATCCTTGGTCCAATCCTAATCCTAAATGGATTTGTCAAAGCCTCTAGTTAACTACTGTCACCTCACTAACTGCCCCTCCGGTATTTTTTCCTGTTATTCTAAATTATTCTTGAATCTTTTCATGAGGCAGTAAAATCTAAATCGATAACACAAGAACTTTCAACGGACATTTCAATGTAAAAAGTACACCACATTATTTGAACATACTTAAAAGCACTATAAGTTTAGCATAGGCTACAGAGAGTTTTTCTTTTAAACAAATTTTACTCTAAATTGTTAGTAAGATTAGCGACCAGGGGAACGAAATTCTAAGTAAATCCACATTTAGGTAATTACGTGCAGTACCATCCTCTCCAAACCACTGCTACTCTTTTGAACTACAGACCGATGTGACCGAGCCAGCGCAATAAGTAATCTGTGAGGTCGCTCGCTGACTTATGGTGTTCAGGAGGCTTCGGACACCCATGATAGCAGCATCCTCCCATCTAAGCCGTTGTCCGTTCCTTCTTCTTGTATAGTATAGCCTTTCGTCGAGCAACTTTCTTGGAATATTATGTTCTGCTATGTCTCCAACCCAACGCAGTCTTCCATACTAGACGTGTCCCATCACATTTGTATCCTCATACATATCATAGACCTCTCTTTTCCAATTCTCACCAAACTTAACTGGTCCGAATATGCGGTGAAGGATCTTCCGCTGAAAATAAAACTTAACACCAGTTCCCGAACAGACCAGTTGTGGATTATAACCTGATACCATAAACCGATTCGTAGTTATTCAGATTCAGGTCCTCACTCACTGGAAAATGACTCATCGGAGGTACTTTTTCCTCATTGAGCAGGTAAGGTGAACGTATGTCGACATTTCTGACTCAATTAAAGCAGTAATAACAGGCTAGGTTATAACTCACAACTGGTCTTAACGGAATGCCAACTTTTAAACAAATATAAACACAAAAAAGAACAGAATCCGTTGCACAATTATCAGGTAAAAACTCGAGGTACTGCCTGTAGAAACTACCATAGAGGAGAATAAATTAGTTTGGACTTAGGATGGATCCAGGAAGAACCGCGAGGATGGCATACGATAGGGAAGTGGAGAGAATAAGACGAAAAAGAATACAACTTCGGATAAAAAGATTGAAAAGGTGTCAAAAGCTTTTATAAAACAAGGGCTAACCTTTACCATTTTCTTTTATAAAAATGTAATGGTTTACTAAATAAAATCAAAGGGAGCGATAAAAACAACTTATGCCGAGTACATATGTCATTATAGCTTCCTTACCCATTTCTTTTGCGTACGTTTCGTGCGAACTCGAGATAGATAATTCGGATCTTCCATTGAGGATGCACAGAGTGTAAATGTCAAGATTCATTTCTCGGGTCTGCATTGAAACAAATATTTACTGACCAAGGTGTGAATCGAATTAACAACCATCTGAACCAAGCGCTCTTGGACGCTCAGCTATACTCACTATATTATATTAATATTGTTGTGTTAAAATGGTTATAATTCTTTTGTAGAATTCATTTAGGAGTAACGACCAATTAATGAAATACCTAATCGAATACTCTTTAAGAAAACATGATATAAAGTGTACAGGAAAAAGAATAAAATGGTACGCTGCATAGCATAAGCAGCGGGTAATTAAATCATACCGTTGCTACACAACAATCTGGAGTTCCTCACGAAGTATTTATAAAATGGAAAACTCGTTTATGAATAAATTTGACTGTAAAATCACGTTCGGGTAACGGAATTCACGAGACTTATAAAACTTCTCGACTTCAGGATTTAAAATTTGAAGACTAGCCACCAAAAGTAACTTTATAACGTATTTAATAAACCATGCATAATCTAGTGATTAAGTTTGGCCTACAAAAACTTACTTATTATTCTATTAAATACAGTTTTTACAAAAACTTTTCAAAAGCTAGGTATAACAGACTTCCAAAGCCAGGACATCCTAATTTTGTCTCAAGAATTCATATACTATTGATATAGTAAAATGGTAAATATAATTTAAATGACTTATGTAAACATGTTGTTAATAAATACTGTAAAATTTAATTTTAATATATTTTTCGTCGTTAGCTACTCACCTTAATAAGTGAACGCAGGGAGAGGGTAAAGAGAATTGATTACTTCATCTACCCTATCAAATTAGAGACAGATCTTTCCCCTTGCGTAGTACCAACAAGGAGAGAAAGTATTTGGAAACCGGAGGAGATTGAGGGGGTGAGGGGGTGAGTGGGTGGAGCAATCTAGTACGGTTTGCAGTGTTGAAAAACGACCGAAGGGTTTAGCCCAGCTGCAATCAGGCCCGTACAGTTCGTCCCCTTAACCTTCATTCCCTTTGCCTAAACTCTCTTCAATTGAACAAGCCACAAAATTAAACCTAAATGAACATCGAGCTTCCTCCGCAGAAACATGACCCTTAAAGCTTCATTCAGTTTTCTAAGTTCCGGGCGAGAGCAGCGAGAGATAATGGAATTAAGTACACCCAATCCTGATTACTAGTTGTTTAATCAAAAGCTAGACAAACGGTTATGTGTGTCGCACGTGCCATGGAATAAAAGTCTCATCTCTTATAACATTTTAATAAACTATATTAGACCGTAACTGAAGGTTTGATCTCCCATAAATCGTGACCTACACCAGCAAGACGAGACTAAGCCTTAGGTCCTAAGGCAATCCTCCCATCAACGCCGTGCTTTACCCATTGAACTTTTATTACAATCAAATTTATACAAGTAAAATCATTGATATTAATCAAATTAAACTTCCAGTTTTAGACCACGCAATGAGTAGCCTTTTAAACCTTCCAATATTTCTACTTATAATGCTATTAAACAGATATTCTAGATAATACGTCATGTCAATTTCTACCTCCAAATTTCTGACGAGGGCGCAAACTAAATATTTTTGCGAATAAGGAATACCAAACATTTCCTAAGTCTGGCATATTTTTTACTTTGTTCTGAATCCTGATTGTTTTGAACACTACTACTCCAAAACCTGGATTAACTACTAAAGGGTGAGAATTCTTAGTTTTATCTCGACTTTATTTTCACCTCTTTTTCTTTTTAAAAATTGTTTGTGAGAGGAAAATGATATTTCAAAATATAAAAAAAAAGAAGCTGAAACAAAATGTATACAAAAATACATGATTGTTGGTTAAAAATTTTCTTAAATGTGTCAAATTAGAATTTCTTTACTCTAATTATTATTATAGACACTAAATTATTAATTATTACTTATAAAAATAAATAATTAAGTCATTTAATATCATGAAGAACTACTACCAATAAAACTGTTAAATTCTGTTTCCTGAGCATTCTCTTCAAAGGTGAATGATTTCCTACTGAAGTTTGATTAAGAGTGAAATGAACGTCTGCCTGAGGTAGATAAAGTGTAAAAAGGGCAAAGAAAAGGGATTCCATCGGTGGATGGGATGTGGTCTCTCGGAAAATGAGCTGGCTGAGGCTATCTGAATATTGGCCGGTGGGAAGGTGCCCCTGTTTGTAATTAAAACAAGGCCCTTCCTCAGGAATCTGAAAGGCTGGAAAGGGTTAATTCGACTCGAGCTATTGTCCGAGTCGCTCCTTTGTCCCCGCTCCGCTCATTACCCCGAGTGCTGTTCCGTCTCTGTTTCATCCGCTCTCCTCTTTAATCACCCAGTTCTACTAACTAGTTCTACATACTTTTATCTTCCCTCGCTCTTAACCTCTCGTGAATCTATTGCCAGTTGTCCTCCTTTCGCTCAGATTCTTCCATGATTGTCACGAGGCAGTCGAGTATCAAAAGTCAGTCGAGAATCCATTAGGGAAGATTAATGAAAATCGTGTTTCGTTAGGCTGAGACAGCTCCACGAGTCGACAAAAGGTTTTCAATACCTGTTGTAAAATAAATAAAAATATTTCACCCCATCAGAATCAGTATATTAAACTAGCTTAGTCGCAGTAAAATATATTAATTAAAATGACACTATGTACTTACTAAACATTATAAAATTTATATGTATTTGGATCTTACATTATATAAATTATTACTTATTATTACTCGAATAAGAAATGGATAGAACTTACATGAGGGGTATTAAGGTATAAGGTATTGATTACCTGAGAGAGAAAAAAGCATTGTTTCATCATATACAGATTTTAATGGAATATTTTATCGGAAGTAATATCACTTTATCTTCCAAATACAATACAAATAATCGTCCTAGAGTATAATCAAGAATAAACGATTCAATTTATTCTGGTAACTTAAAGTTTCGGAACAAAATTTTTCTTATGATCTGTACTTTAGTTTCTTCGAGTTTTTGAATATGCGAAATGTCAAAAGTATTCAATTATTGTTTATAGTTGAGCATAGACAACTTTGTTAGGGTTTTGGATGGACCATTCTCTGAAAAAAACAATTCGACATACTATCCGAAACAAACAGTCCCTCCCATTGAATCAAATTCGTCGTTTCAGGAAAATGAGTATACGCTTCCATTAAAAAAATCTTTTCAATTTTGAACAAGTCTGTCTGATAAGATAATATCACTAATTAGTGACACATTAGAAACATTTTGTTTTCTATATTTTTAGTTTGACGTGATGCTATATTGTATCATTGACTGCAGTAACTTCATGTCAGGTCTAATCGCTTTGGGACAGTCTGTAAGACGACTCTAGTACAAAAAGTAATCCGAGTCTACAATATATTTTTGAAATAGGTGCAATACAAAATTTATTTCTTGTTTAATTTAATCAAAAACATAATTTATTAGTTATACTAACATTTTCAATTTTTTCAGTATCATTTCCATAAAATTAAAATTATTAGCAGTCTTAAAAACTATGAATATTGGCAGTTTTATGGATTGGGATTTTTATTCTTGTCCTAATATCTTACTATATTTTATAGTACAGTATATAAAATAGTATAGTTACTATACTTTAATTGTCAATAAACCATGTCCATACTTCGCAGTACAAAAGTGAAATAGACTTGCTAATTATAAATAGTCAACGATCTTTTAGGAACAATATTTTGGATCTCTGTACGCTCGAAATACGAGTTCGGTACCTATTTTTATTAGTTTTTTTAAATATATTATCTTTCATCAAAATATTTAAGTGGAAGATTTTTATGAATATTGAAGAAAAAAAAAAAGGACTGTTCCAGGCTGTAGTAAATCATTTTTCAAAAATAATGTCCATCACAGTCCTATGCATCATTTATACATTTATATCACAAAACTAGTTACTCAATCATAATGAAAACATTCGTTTTGTGGTTAATAAATCGTTGTTTTGCAAGTAACCTTCGCCACCTTTCTTCAGAAATAGTGGAATTTAAACATTTAGAAATTACCCCACCTTATTGTGAGAAAATACAAACAAAGGTGAAAAACACCTTTGTTGCCCCAAAAACTGATAGAGGGGGATCAATACATAAAATTTCCCAACAATTTTGACCATATTTCCCATCTGTAAGTAAATCTCGAGAATATTCCTAGAAATGTGCAATTATACTAAATATTTTTGGAAAATTTACCACTTTAATAGATTTTATGAGTAATATTGAGTATAATCACCCCTATGTTAAATATGTTACCAAAATTTTTGCATTTTGAAATAAGCTTTCCTATCTCAATTTTATGGGTTTTCAAATTATAGGGGGACACCCCCTCCATCCTATTGACCTTACCACGTAATAACATCATTCGTGACTAATGTCTATGATGTTTTATATTTAAGACATTGCTATGTATGTTAGAACAGGAATGAAGAATCATAAATAGGTAATGTAAATTAATTTATTCTTCATGTCATAAGGAGTAGTTATGTTGTGTAGCATACATGAGATCATATTTTTCCAGATCACCACTTTGGATTTTCAGCATCGTACTCTATTCTCTATCTATCATTTCATGTTATTGGTTCAGTATGTTTTTGTTTCCTTAGTAATAAAACAGGCTTTCAACACACTATTTGATTATTTTTGTGCTACATTACTTACAAGTTCATTGTGATTTATCAGAAATAAATATAAATCATTAAAATTAAATTGTTAGTTTTGAAACTTTACATTTTAAGGTAATAGAATGTTTGATGAACAAAGATGAACAATAAACAATGAACAAAAATTAATGCTTAAATCCAGAGTTTTTTAAAGGCAGTTTCAGATTATTATTATTACAAATAAAAGTAAGTGCAATGAAATGTTCTCATCATGTGCTCAAGATTGTATTGTTCCAAACACCAATAAACTTGTGGGTGATCTATTTCTAACTAACATTTCACCAGGATAATGAATGTATAAGAAAGAAATCATATGAATATATTGATAAATTGTAATTTTGAATAAATTTATAAATGAAGACTTGCCAAAAACTGATCATTACTTATGAAATTTCTGGTATATGCATTTTTTGTCCTTGATATGTTCACTTCATATTTTGACTAACAATGCATTACATATTTTTTAACAAAACTGACATAAAATGTGCAATGAGTGTTCCTTTATTCTGTTTATCATATATTTTAAATATATATTTGTCCTAATTGTAAATGGTATAATTTTATCATATAATTTATTAATTTCAAAAATCCTGTGTAGTCTGAGAACACTAGTTGTTTGGTACATTACAGTAAAACAAATGTTTGGAAAATAACATCTATAAATAATCTAAGAACAAGATTTTAAACATTAAAAGTTGTGTGAAGTAACAAGAACAGGATATTTGAAAAATATTTATAAATCTTTGATCATAAATCTCATTTTTTTCAATATACATTTATTTTGAAAATCTTAAAAAAAAAATATTGAGTATTTTGAACTCGTTGATTAAGTATTATCAATGGTTATACTTTAAATTGCAAAGTAGTTTGGTTTTGTGTTTAATTTAAATGATTCTGATCCATTAGAAGTAATAGGTTTACTTACTTTCTCTGTTCATGGATTAATAAATAATATAATAATAATCCCACATTTTCATGGGTGGGATAATGCTTTTAGTAAAACTTTTTTAAAAAAATATGTTCAAAATATTCTAGTTGTTTTTTTTTTTATTAAATCACATTTTTTTCAATTTCTTAAGCCTTTCAATCAATATTCAACCATTAATTGGGTCTAAGTTCTTTTTTTAGAAAATAGGTATAATTTTTTTGTAAAGTTTTGGCTTCTTCAAATAGACTTGAGATAGAATTTGAAATCATCTGCATTTATTTACAAAGTCTCAAAACGTTATAATTTCCCATGCTATTTTCTGATGATTATCTTTTATGGGTACTATGGAGGTCTCAAGAATATAAAAAAACAATCTAAATAACCTATTCCATGATAAAGGCTACTAATTGTCTTCTAATTTATAAAGATCATAGAGTTATGGTACATGAGGTGGAATGCCTATGTTTTACTCAATTGATTGCCAATTTAGTAAATGGAGTTCTTTTGGTGTAGAGCTCTCAAAATGATCTTGGCTGGAAGAACATCCTTTAAGCTACCTATAGAGAGAGGGACTCATTAATAATACCCACATTTCCTGTAGACCACTTATTCTACTTCATTTTATAGTGAGCTCAGTTTCAATTACAATTAGGCAATTTTTTATCATTTAAGATCCTTTCTTGAACTGTAAAAAAAACATTTATAGTGTAAATATTTATGTAAAATAAATGTACTAATTTTAAACAGCTTAATTCATTATTGATTCAAGTACATATAAACGCTTATAAATTGAATATTCCTCCAAAAATACCATTGCGATATTATGAAGTACAACCCATTAATATTTAAAATATCAAAATAATTAAGTCTGTGATTTCAAAAGAACTCTGAAGGACTCGATTCTCCCTTTGCCTTTGTACCTGAATTCCTTTAATTACAATATTTGAATTTTGTAAATTGAAAGGCAGCATCCAGTAATCAAATAATTAAAAGAGAATCAAATAATAGCCACCTTTTATTTTTGAAGTAATGTCTCTTAAAATGTCTTTAAAAACTGAAAATATATACTAACAATTAACAACCACATTTGAACTTTTTAATTTATTTTTGTCAAATAAATTGTAAAACCTATACTTCTACTTGTAATTGTAATTTAAATACTCTGTGTCCTGCCCCACCCTATCCTTTAATAATACTCCACTTATCCTAGGCAAACCGTTACACTACATAGAGCTACATTCGGACAAATGATTGAGATAAAATCTTGCTACAAGTCTGAAAAGATGGAAAACAGCTTGTTGATTCCAACTATTACAGCACAGATAAACAATGTATACTTCCAATTAATTACAAAAGACTCATTTACATAATAATAATAAGGTCTATTAGGACTTAAGGGGTTGAGTTTGGGGGCTCCACTAAAACCATTAAATTCCTCTTGTATCCAATATTTACAAAATCTTCAATGCACCTTACTTTTATCAAAACTAGAATCACCCATAACAATCTCAATGTTCCATATACTTTGAATTTGGCAAGAGCCTGATCAATCCTTTCAAGATAAACTTCCTAGTCATAAAAATTTATTTGTTTCTAGCCTTGCTTTTTCTTCAATTCCTGAAGACCCTCTTAGATATCTAAAAAAAAGAAGATTGTCTCAAGACCTATAGTTCTAATAATGAATGGATTTTCCATCAGACTGTACCATGCCATTGTACTATAATTCACATCACATTTACTGGTTATATTTTTTTGTTAATATGGTTATAAATTTCAATAAATACATAAAATAACAAAAAATACTCTGTTTGACTATATAAATAATAACTCTGCTACCTAAGATGTTCTTTCTATATTTACTATTTGGACGGCATTAAGAAGAATGGAACCAATCCATAAAATATGCAAAAATTAGTTAGAGGAGGTTCTTAATAGGATTAGTATTCATTATTAAAAAGAAAAAGCACAAAAGATAACAGTCTTTTGGTTCAGGTATCTCCAGTAAAAAATTGAAGTCTAAAAAAATATTGGAAATTCTATACAACATTTGAATTTCATGGAAAAGAACAAAACTTTTTCACATACTCAATGCTTGTACCTGGTTATCACTTACATTAATATAATGAAAACTGAAGAAAAACAGGAATGACAAAATGAAAGTTTAAGATTATTTTTGGGGCTCGACATCAGAGGAATCTATTACCATATTAAGCGAGACAAATGAAAAGTAAGTGTTTAAAAAATATTAAAAACGAACTAGTTTAGATATTTTATTGATCATTAATTTAAAAAAAACTAAACATATATTTATGTATTTATGTATATACATATATATCAATTTTTTTTCTTTTCTTATGGGACTAATTTGTAATAATATATTTTAAAAAAGAAAACCATGAAGTATGGATTATTTTATTATTCTGTTGTGCCCAGGATTCTGTTTAATCATTGCAGAGAAATAAAATGCTCGTCATTGTATCGCTCATCGCTCAGAATCTAAAGATTTTTAAAATCACTGGAAAGAACCGATTGATCAGCTGGTTCAAAAACTTCATTTTTGATTAATCTATTGATATAATTGCAATATTTTAGGTAGAATAAAATTAATTTTGTGACAATAAATTTATTTGAAAGCTTCTTAATTTTCAATGGTCATTTATTTTTAAATTGAGTTTATTCAAAACAAGTGCAATGAGAATTGATTCCCTTCTGTTCAATGTCATCTTTTTATCTCATAAAAAAATAAATCAAAAAGATTAATACTAGGTAACTAGGAACTTCATCAAAATTTTTTTAATTTGACACAAGAAACAATGGCGGTCGGTCTATAACACTCCTAGTTCCAATCCATCCTATGAGGGTCAACCTCTATTTCAGATTACTTTCATTTTCTAGTCAAACCAATTATATCCTAACAAGGTTTAACTTTAAATTTAAGTTTAAATTCAAACTGATTTAAAATCAGTCCCAAATGATGAAAAAAGATTACTGAAGTACATTTGCAAAATAAAGAAGAAAGCTAAACATGAAAAAGACAAAGATAAAAATGCTATGAAAATAAATTAACTTACTACACCATCCTAAAATAATTAATTTCTTATAGTCACAATTCTTTTTAATATTGAACAATGTGATAATTTGTTGACTTATTTTTTTTGTACACTTACCTCTTCTGTGGTACAATAGAGCAAAATTTGTGTACCATGTATCTAAAAATAGGAATAAGGATAATGGAGATGGGAGGTGGTCAATTGACATTGCAGGAAACTATTCACGCCTGGCCTGTGAGATCCAGTTCGTGCGCTCAATGGGCTACTACCTCATCCAGATTTACATCCCCTCTGGGCTCATCGTCATCATCAGTTGGGTCAGTTTCTGGCTTAACAGGAACGCCACACCAGCTAGAGTTGCTCTAGGAGTAACAACTGTGCTCACCATGACTACACTCATGTCGTCTACTAACGCCGCCCTGCCTAAGATATCGTATGTCAAGTCCATTGATGTTTATCTGGGAACATGTTTCGTCATGGTGTTTGCATCATTGCTTGGTGAGTAATTTACATTAATTTCTCGTGTACGCAAATAATAAAAGTAATTAGATTGAGCTAAACCTTTTATTTTTAACCTACAGTGATCACTTTTATGACTATAATTATTGAGGGGAAAAAAACCCTATTACTATCACTCAAAAATATTTAAATATCAAAATAACTAATTCTTGTCTATTTGTGTCAGATCAATACAAATCACTGTTAAATTTTTTATTGATATTCATAAAACTCATGATGCTTGATCCCTTCCTAATTTTTCATCATTTGTTTTTACGATTTTATTGTCAATCCTTGAGTTAGATCAAGAACAATGAATTTGATTTAATATTTAAATTTATTTTACTAAAAAGAAAGAAATAATTTTACATTCAAAAATATATAATAAATATGGTTGATAATTAGGCCACTACTGTCAACTACTAACCGTTCTTAATTTCTCTGTTCACTAAATAGGTTAAATATTTTTAGGAAAATTCCAAAATATTCTAATTCTCCATCCAGATAAACAGATTCTTTGAATTGGCGGAAAGAACAACCACATAATTTCTCTTATTTTTCAAAAATAGCTAGTTAAGCATTATGTAAATCAGAAAAATTTAAGAGTAACATGATTGTTTAGTGAGAAGGTTTTTTGAAATACAACACTTAATTTGACTTCTATTTTATTATTTTATCATATTTTCCCAATTCATTTATTATAAACCTTATGGGTTTATCTGAACTATCTGAAAAAAATTATTTTTGTGTCCTTGTTATATGCAAACAATTTTCATATAGATATGTACATCTTTAAAGAGTTATTTTAATTTAAGTTTTATCAAAATTGTTGTTGAAAGATCATTACTTGTCACAAATATTTTCTTCACCAAGCTAATATATTTCTGTTGTTATGAAAAGTGTTTATTATTTTCTTTAATATCATTATTTTTTACTTTAATATCTGTCTTTATCTTATTTTGTTAATCGTTAGAACGATTAACTTTAGTTACAAAATATTAAGGTAATTTAATATATTAAGAAATTCAAGCATAGACAATTATCTGACAATGGCAGATAAGTCAGAAGGGTCATAAGAGGTTGAATCACGTTCTGGAGAAATAATTCATTCCTCATATTTACTATCTATTTCATTTTGTATCAATGAGCTGATCCCAAGTTGCATCCCCAGCCCCAGCTGAAGTAAGTACCAGGTAGCAATCCCTATGGTACTGTCAATGCCAAGATCACCTGTATCAATGTACACATGTCGATTAGGTCCTTTATCCTATATCAATTCAGATGGCAGGAGATGCTACGAAGTAACAATCCAAAGCCATGGCTGAAGAAGATACTGAGTAGAGTGTGGAGACAACTGTCAAGGCCAAGATCATATGTATCATTGAGTATATCTGGTAATATACCAGGTCCATTTTCAATGCATCAAGCAGACTTAAAAGAAAAATGTATTTTTTTGGAGAAACCTAATTTTTGAAATATTTTTTAAACTTGCTATTATGAAAATGATGCTCAAATAAAAAATATTAGGAAAAGTTTTTCTTTATAAACATACAGTTAATTTTGTAAAATATTTATAAACCAATATTAAATTTCCACAAAGAATACTCATCTCTTTCCTAAAGAAATATGACATTTCTTTCCTCATTGATAAAAAGAAAAAAAAAGTCTTATATTATATCCATAGAATTTTATAAGAATTTTTTTAACTTCCAATAAAAAAAAGAAAAGCTTTTTGTTCAAAACAGTTTTAATTAGAAAGTAATCCAGCATTTGCTTATTTTATAATTACAATATCTAATTATCTTTAAAAAAAGTATCATTTTTCAACACCACTTCTTTTTACAGAATATGCAACAGTAGGCTATATGGCAAAAAGGATACAAATGAGGAAAAATCGATTTCTGGCAATACAGAAATTGGCTGAACAAAAGCAGAAACAGGGTATGGAACCACCTGGAGATCCTGACCATGCACCAAAACCTGCTATTCCTCCGCATAGTCACACCCTACCAGCTAGTCACCTCAAGTCATCATCAAACATTGTATGTAATACGTTTATTTCAGTTATGATGGCATATTGGAATGTTTTTCACTGATACCATTCAATAAAATTGACATATTAAGATATGAATTTTCTATTTAATTTCAGAAACAATTAAAAAAAAATTAATGTTTTGATGCATAAATTAAGACAAAATCCCATATAAACAATAAATACACTACATGTAAAATCAATTGACAATAATTAAGCAATTTTTATTGAAATATATATATAGTTTAAGCTAGTATACCCTTTTTTTTTTATTCATGCCTTTGTGCACAGCAGCCACTCAGGGCCTTTGCAAATTTATGTATCATGTAGGGATCAACCATTTTGCAAATCTTGGGATCCATGATTAACTCTTGTCCAAAAATGAGGAATTGTGTCCTAGCCAATGCATCACATCTGCATATGATGTGATTGGCAGTCTCATCAACCTCTTTGCAAAGCCTGCAGATTAGTAATCTTTTGCTGGTAATCTTTCCCGTACGAAGAAGTGTTGCACTTCTTTTTGTACAAGAACCTTTTAGGAACATCTTTGACTGTTCTTGCCTCCTGGTATTCCTCCAGTACGGCCCAGCCTTGCCCTCTGCAATCACTTTAATGTCTCTCTTTGCGTAGCTGGGACCTGATATCTCATATGGGATTAGGTATAAAGAAAACATTCGCAGATCCCCTCCTGGCATGCCAATCCGCTCTCTCGTTGCCTATAATGCCTGTGTGTCTAGACACACATTTGACCTATACCTATACCTAAGGAAAGAAAGTTCAAAATTAATTTTACACAATTACTCAATGCATAGATGGTTGCCTGACTATCAGTAAATATTGTGATGAGCCTGTAACTCATACCCTCTTTTATTAAGGTATGGGAACAGAAATTGATTGTTTGTACCTCAGCCTGAAAGACTGAGGTGTGCTCTCCTAAAGATAGAGAGATGCCCTCTCTATATCTGTCTATCCTCCATATACCTGCTCCGGAACCTTGTTCTATCAAGGATACAGCCATATAACAATTTATTATTATGAGAGATAGTTGACTGTGGATGACGTACGAGGAGAAGATGGTTGGGGGTGCGGTCAAAGAGAAACACAAATAAGTTGTATTAATAGGTTAATACAACATAGAAAAAATAGGTTAATACAACTTATTTGTGTTTCTCTTTGACCGCACCCCCAACCATCTTCTCCTCGTATAACAATTTATCCCATTGCATGGTTTGTGTGGTGTAATCCCTTCAAGCTCAGCACTATATTAGGTGCCCCTATATTTTTTAATCTGATGATCAGAGTGCACAGTTAGCATCTCATCTTCATCAATCCTACCGAACAAACTTCTATGTCTTTCATTTTGATTTGGATTTTGTTTCTAACTTCACAAGCCTATGTGCAGAGCTAAGGACTTGAGATTTGATCTCTATGTGCAGTGGTATAAGATTTAAGAGTGCTTCCTGGAGCAGTAGGACTGGTACTTAGGGCACCACTTATCATAAGGCATGCTAGTATTTGAAGTTTCCGAAGCATAGCCTGGGATTTGCTGGTCAAAGCCTTATGCCACCATACTATAGCAGCATTAGGACAATAGGTCTTATTGCTGCCAGGTATAACCACTAAACTATTTTAGGTTTCAATCCCCAGGATTTACTTACAGCTCTTAAGAAGCCCTGCAGATACTAATCCCTCTCCCTACAGTGGGTATTGAATGCAAAGAGGGTCTATAAGAGACAGTATATTTTTATAAACCCTCTGCCATTCAGCCAAGACTCAAGCTCCCTCCACATAAATGACGAACCCCTGCCTCTCTTTCACAAGTCCCATCAGACTCCCCAGGAGGCACCACACAGATATGACAGTAGGTGTTGGTAGAGATAGTGAGAACTAGCAGCCCTCAAGCAGAGAGTAAGGCACTATGGACTGATCCATCCACTCAGAGGGAGAGAGACAAAAAAAAAAAAAACAGCGTAAATAGTTCTAAAATTTGTACATTTTGTGTTAATCTCAATTGTTTTCTGTTTTATTATTCAATCACAACTATTTTCTTTACACAATTTAAATAAAAACATATTTATTTTACATTTGGTTCATTGTGATAATCCTGTGCATGGAACGTGCTCAATAATTGTTAATCACACCCTATCTTAGAGAACTGATAAGTTGTCCTTTACTTAAGCTACTCCAGCCTCTAATGAGGTGTTTCATAAAAAAAAAAAAATAATAAATAAATAAAAATATTGAGTGTAGATATGTGAAAGTAGCTGTCAGTGACAAATTAATTATCTCACATCTTATCATTTAATACACAACGTGTTAAAAAAAAAATTAAAGAACTGATTTTGAATTTTTTTATAAAACAGTTACCTATAAGAATAATTGTTGTCATCGAAACATTAATCCAAGGAAGCACATTCACTACAATTAACTGTAGGTTAATCTTTATTATTCTTATTTTGGGGTAAGATTAAAAATTGATTAACTTTATCTATTAGTTTATTTTTTAATTTTTGAAGGTTAATAACTCTAAAATTTATTTTAAAAACATATTCTTCCATCTAAAATTTCTTTGAACAATGACTTTTAAGATCTCTCTTTTCATTTTGCATAGACACGGACTACTAGTTTATTATTATTAAAAAAATTAGATCAATAGCTGGTTGAATACATATTGAAGAAGGAAAAAATTTGTTTTATAATTTCATAAGCATTCTTTCAACAAATTCTGAATATAAATGCATGCCTCATTGTTTTTGTGGTCAATTATTATTGAGATATAAAAATACTGTATCTTTTTTTTTTTTAACAAGATGTATTGTTTTTAAAATTTAATAAAAATTTCAGAGCTTATTTTTTATTACTGCTTATATTAGAATATAATTTGTTTTATAGATTATTTTATATCACTATAAGATATTTAAAAAGGTAAAATCCATGTTCCATATGGGTCTATCAAAGGCTACATATTTAACATGAATAATTGTATTTTATTTTTAAACAACTGTGTCCCTTTTAAGTGGTTTTTCGGCATTTGTTCCAGGAGGTGCGTTTTAAAGTGCACGATCCTAAGGCTCATTTTAAGGGGGGGACTCTTGAAAATACAATAAATGGTCGAGCTGAAGAAGAGGCTGCTCCACCAGTTCCACAGCACCTTATCCACCCAACAAAGGACTATAACAAGCTGTATGGGATCACGCCATCAGATATAGACAAATACAGCAGGATTGTCTTCCCAGTTTGTTTTGTCTGTTTCAACCTCATGTACTGGATCATCTACCTCCACATCAGCGATGTGGTTGCGGACGACCTTGTTCTTCTAGAAGAAGACAAGTAAGAGCCTGGCCCTCCTCACTGCTCACAACTACCAAGAGGAGGCAGGCCACTATTATTTATAACAAAAGTCTCACAAAAAAAAAGACATTCCTCTCATTTTTACTTCCCGCCCAGTTTTTGGAGACTATCTTCCTCGCCCTCCAATGCCAAAGGGTCAATTCCTTTCTCTTGTTTTGGACTCGCTCTACAGCTATATATATATATATGTATGTATAT